>NW_014333134.1:976932-1047358 GCF_000341935.2 Cephus cinctus | reverse complement strand
GGGGGTGGTGGGACAGGGAAAGGAAGTAAGGAGAGGGAAACTGTCTTGCTACATCTGGCTGCGTATAAATGCACGTATCCTACGTGTTCATGTATTTCCATATCTTTCTCTCCCTTTTTCATGTATACCTTATCTCTACCGTCTCTCTTGATTCTAATCAATCACACGTCGGTAATTGAAATCTGTTCCTAATTCTCATTATTATTTCACTCCAGATTCTTCTCCGTCCCTCGTGAATTATATTTTCAGTACGTGTGTAGATTCATTGTATATAACGCTTGTATATCTGTATGTGTTTGCTCAACGTGTCACTTATAGAGTAATGTGAGGATAATATATGTTACAATGTTTCTTTTTTTTTCTTTTTCTTTTTTAATGAATGGCTGTGTTAAGTGACACGATGAAACGTGAAATTGGTGTATCCGATAATAAACTTCCTTGCGTTTTCATTTTATAATACATATGGATATATACATATACATATATATATGATACATACGCGGATTTCGTATATATATAGATATGTATATATTTTATATACTTAAAAACTAATTTGTGATAATAATATTATTTCTATTTAAGTCTAGGGTCTACGCAGACCTTGATAAGGCGGTGAACTACGCAGGCTTTTGTACAGTCGGCTGGAAAACTATGGGAAGTCTTCGAGAAGGAAGAAATTTTCTATTAAGATTTTCTCTCGAGGCGACGCTTGGGAGGGGGGCGGGAGGATCCTTTAATGGATCCACGAGTCAACCCGGGGTCGCGGGCGTCACTTGGAAAACTTTAGTGTTTGTCGCGGACACGACATTCTTATTTCTTTTCGTTCACAAAATTACTATACTCGATGGTCGCACTTGCGTTTGCGCTAACCCGAATTCCTTTTGCCTAATTATTTTCATTCTGTATATGGTTCGTGATGTATTTTATTGTGTCGACGCCTATTGTCGAATTAAAAAAAATTTTTTTTTTCCTTGCTTTCTTCGTGTCTTCTGTCATTCATTCGCTTATTACTTTTGCACCTAATGAACCTCAATTTCTATGCGTGCCGGCGTACCTGGCTTTACGCTGTAAAAAGTTCCTTTCGAATTAATGTTAAAACGCAACAATGACGGATCGACGATGCTATAGTATATCGTGTAATAAGACAAGGAGACGAGAAACTCATACACTGAGTGTGTATGATTAAAAAAAATTGTTTAAAAATTAATAAAAATATGATGACGCAGGAAAATGATTTTTTCATGCGTCAGAGACATTCGTGATTGATTTTCTATTACGAGTTTCTCTCTTTTCTCTCACTCGAATGAATGGTGGCAGAAATATAAGATAATATGTATTCTCTTGATCGAACAAACAATGGATGTTGATGCTCTTTGTATCACGATAGGCCAAATTCATTGTCATTGCCATAACTTGGGGGTTATGCATTGTAAAAGCAGTTCAAATCGAACAAAGGATATACTTTTAATGATCGTATATGGATCGTTTAAAAATTTCTTTTACGATCGAACGGATATGATTTTTGTCAAAATTTTTGTAAAAATAATCGTCGGCAACTCTTCACGAAGACGAATACCGGGTCGCGTTAAAACAAACAGTGCTCGCGACGAAATAAAGTAATTCTTCCTCATTTTCAATTAATTTTCTACTCGAAGGCCTTGACCTGCGCCATGACCTTGCCTTCCCATAAGGGCAGAATATCTGCGTCGTCCGTGATTTCTTCTTGTATGACTTTCATATCCAAATCCTCGCACTCCGTCTTAAAGAAATACCTGAAAAACGATATTTTATAATTAAATAGAAATAACACAATGATTATTTACAGATAAAATTAAGACTGATAAAAAAAAGTTAAGAGCACACTAACCGATAGCTGCCTTTCTTAGGGAGGTATTCCTTGAATTGCTTCAAGGTGACGTTGTGTCCAGGTATTTTGGTCCTGTAGGGAAACTGCTCGTCGCAAAAGCTGAACACAACGGTGGTAAAGTCGCTGGCATCCTGCCTGCTCTTTCTCAGGGTCGACTGATTCGACTGATTCGATTGGACGCAAGATTGGCCCTGGGTAGCCGGTTCGTAGGTCTGCTTGCAACTACTAGGGTATCTTTGTCTGCTACCACCACGTGCCCTGTCCTCTTCTATTAACCTTCTCCTCGCTTCTTCTAGCTGCGTAGCCTGTAAATATAAAAATTAGATATTATAAACAGTTTATCGACCACAAGCGTCTCCTTGTCAACATCTATAAGTTCTAAGTTTTTTGCCACTAGGAAGCCACAAAAGAGCTCTTACCGTGTGAGGTTGCGGTAGAGGCGGCATTCCAGGATCAGCAACAAACGGTTGAGCAGGAACACCCCAGGTCTCCCTATTGGCTCTCTCAAGAGAACCACTACGGGAACCATACTTCTTCCCATGGCGACTATGTTTCAAATCCGTCTTCTTATCAGATTCCTTGAGCCACGACAAGAGTCTACTATCCTTACTAATATTAACGGGCGGTGCGTCGCTGACTACGCTCACGCCACTGTCCGTTAACTCTGTCATAGACTTCTTCGTGGCGGACCTCCTTGTCATATCCAATCTTCTAAATCTCGGTTCGTGTCCTGGATAAAGAGAAACTGGATTAAAGGTACGTTCAGGATCAGGCAGGACCATCCGTAAAAATAAATAAGAGAACTAAACTCACCCTGGAGATAAAGGTCCTGCTTGTGAAGCGAATCCGCATAATCGGACGGCACAGACTTGGACTTGGGTAAATGAGATCCCAAGGAACTCATAGAACCGGCGCCAACGAGGTCGCTGCCTTCAGGGAAGTCATGAATGTTACCACTGTCCGCCGAGAAGGTAGAGAAGACGTCCTTTTCCTTCCTCTGTTTATAGGACCTTGGATAATTGTGCGAGAGTACTCTCCGTCTGTCCGGCGAGTGAGGCCTTGGCGAAGCGAGACCTGGTGATCTCGAAGGTGTCAAGTCCGACCACACCCTGGATACATGCTGATCAAGAATAGCCTGATCACTATCATCCTCCACTAATAACTTCTCCCTGAGAGCATCAGCAAGCGCCTTGGGTCCTCCTCCCATAGTCTGATCAGCCGGACCATCCGCACCAACGACTTCGTTCTCCTGCAGGTGTCTGTCAAGCTTCTCCTGAGTGTCCCTCTCGCGTTTAACACTCTCCAGCTTCTCAATGAGTACTTGTGCGAACACATCCGGCTTCAAGGGTTGGGTGAGATCTCGCGATACACGCTGTGTCCTGGGTATCACTGTATGATGAATCATAGGGTCGCGATTCAGGTTGGCAGACTCCTTCATCGCCCTACATTGTCTCATGTATTGCTTCTTGCTGCTGCGGTGTCTGCCTATCGACATCCCGTCACTGTGGAAACAGAAGATCAAGAGAATTCAAGAAACGGTAGACTTGATCCTTAATCGATCCTAGATCACTTCATAGTGTCCGTCACCAGGAACCATAAGATAACATACATTCTTTCTGGACTCATATAGAAATATTCTCTCTTGTTAAGTACGACGTGAGGAAACCAGAAGGAGCTACCACACCAAGTAGGTGCTTTCGTTACGTAACTGCACGTTTCACAGAGTACACTAGATCTCGTGATAATAAGAGTTGTTGTAACGCCTGTTTATTTGCTCATACCGTGTAATCCTCGCCATAAATCTCACCTTTACAATCGCGAGATCGAGCCCACTGAGACTCTTCTACTTTATGTCATATCTCTGACTACCATCAGTTTTCTAGCTGATACTGGTATCACGGTGCGATGTGATAACGTCGCCGAGATAACCAGTGTAATTTGTCTATGCGAATGTCCAGGTATTTTACATTGGCATGCAGTAAGTCGGCTTTGCTGCTTGTTGCTTGTATACTTACGTTCGATACTCAGGGTAATCTTCGTCAGATTTAAATTGTATAACTATGAGGAACAGTCTTGGATTATTACATGAATGAAATAGTAGAACTGTTTTCATTGAACTTCAATATCTTTTTTTTCTATTGGTTATTTCTAAGCGTTCCTCATAGTATATACCAATAAGGTTCCTCTTCTTCGTTTCTTTTTGCCTTACTGAATTTCTTGATGGACTTACACTGAGGAGTCGGTGAGGGACATGTTATCCGATTCGGTGCGCGCGTCGCTGCTTAAGCTCTGGAGTTCTGAATCCTGTCTCGAGACCGGGTTGTAGGAGGAATATTGCGCGTGCAATCTGGTCGCTGGCGTGTGGTATGGACTAGCTCCAGGTTGCAAGTAAAGGCTACGCAAACGCCACGCAAAACGCCAAACGAAAAAAAAAAAACAAACGGGAAATTAAAAACCAAAAAAAATGCTGTAGGACAGTTCTTTAAGGGTAGTGTATGTATAAAAGGGGTACGTAAGAGTTTATGATATGCTGGTAACTAGGTGGGAAAAATGAAAAGTTGCAAAATAATTGGATATTAAGTGGAATTAAGGCATTACGAGTCGAATGAAACATTGTTTAAATATGCATGAAAATGTGGAAAAAGGTTTCCATCTTTCTTTTTGAGTATATTGGATCATTCGATTCAATACTTAGGGGCCTAAAAAGAGGCGGTAAGCTCTAAACAGCTCAAATGCCAAAGCTGTTTCAATGCATTCTAAGGTAGCAAGCACTCTAAGGACCAAGTGTATATTGAGGACGGGGTGCATTGCGACTTCGATTAAATGACCTTACCCGGCGTACGCTTCTGGTTTAGGCCGAAGATCCATCGCCCTGGTTTGCTGTGTTGCCATGAGAACGTCCCTAGTCAGTCTTAGCTCGCCTCTTAATTCACTAGGTGTCCTGCTAGCCGAATGGGAGCTGTGCACGGAACTAACGAATTCGCTGTCCTCGTGAACAGTTGGCAGCATACTGTGTCCGCAGGATACAGACATCTCCCGACTGGATCCTGAGCTGGGACAACCACCGGAGTCAGGATTCTGGCAGGATTGGACGTACTGAAGGTACATGTCAGATCGTAGGAAGTTCGAATAGGTCGTCTCGTTAATAAGGCGTTCGACCTCGAGCTGGACAGCGTCGAAGACCTTCTCGTCGACTCGACCTTCCTTAACCCTGCGGTTCGCCTCCTTGCGCACATCTTCGGGTATTGCTAGCTGTGACTTGAGGAAGAATCTGATGGAGAATGAGAAGAGGATGTAGAATTCGAACGGATATATTTAGTTTTTAATTTAATAGTCCTTTCTTCACCTTCTGTAGATGAGCTTGACGAGCTGATGTATCCTGTCTGGGTCTTGTTGCTTCTTGAGACCCTCGCAGGCGAACCAGAAATTAAGTGGGTTCGCGTGCGGTCCCCCTTCCTGGTCCAGGTACTTTCTGAAGAGCTCGAGGCCATCGGGATCCTGCAGGAGAAAATGGAGATTCCTGGCCCAGCGCAGGCAGGCTGGTGGCGAGTAACTCTCCATGGTGGTAGTACCGCAGCTACCCTCTGGCTCGAAACCCAAGGGTGCAGAAGCATCGCAGGAGCCTGTCGGGTGGGCGAGCGATGAACGTCTAGGTGTCAGAGCCGGACTCTGCGGACGGAACCTGCTGATGTAACCACCCGTTTCCTCTCCTAGTGAATGCGAAGAAAATTTTGTCAATAAAAAATTCTTTTTGGTGGTAGATAGATTTTTGAACAGCTTCTTACCGGGCACAGGTGGCCTTGGAGAATTCTCATTGAAGCAGCGGGCTTCGCTCTGACGAGTTCCACTCATCCTATCTATCGCGAGTCTCGCGTACTACTTTCCCGTCTATACTCAATTTCAATGATCGGCGCCTCCTAGTGGACATGGCTAGTCCAAGCCTGAAACATACAAGACAGAATTTTGTTTCAATAAAAATCTTGGAAGTAGAATCATTGTTACATGGCGTCATGAACAATGACTCAAAAGTCCTAAAATAAAATTGTAGAAAAATTGCAGTCGAATGTAATGTTAGAATAGCATTTATGTATAATATTAGGGTATCTGGATGATTAAATATTATTGATTTTGATATATGAGCAGGTATAGATGGAATAAAATATGAATATGATTGGTGGGACAAAAGGTTCTCGAGAAACCCTGAATGCTGGATCGATAGAGCTTGGTGGTGAGTCATGTGCCAATTAAGCTTGAAGGGGGATTTGTTGAATCCAGAAGAATCCTAAGGGTGGAGCTGCTCCTAGGAAGTATAGTCCAGGAACAGCTTGCGCATCGAGAAACGCCTCTCCGATGAATCCCTATTGGTCTGCGCACTGGGTCTTTGTATAGTATTGATCGTCAAAAAATTATGACGTAATGCATTGAAACCATATCCCAGACCCAAAAAATTTTTCAAGCTGTTCTCCTGACTAAAATTGAATTCAACAGGGTAGAAAAATATTAATAGAGTTATGAGGGTAGCTAGATTACCCTGACGACTGAAAAAACATCATTATACCTGACAGAGGCACATCATTGTTAGGATGGGCTATAGAAATATGATTTCATAGGGAGAATATTAAATTCTATATTAACCACTGAATCATGCCATTTTCAAATATAGGTAGATTTATTTTTGTGATATTTAATATTTATTAATGCAATTTTATTTGCAAAATATAAGCTCAAATGGACTTGCAGATCATTAAAAGTGCACCTCAATATAGCAGAAACTTAATTCAGAACATTTAATGAAGAAACATTTTTTAAAAAAAACTTAAGAGTACATTTAAAATTGCAACATTCATTAATACATTAAAACTTGAAGTATGTTTAATAAAATATATTATGAGCAACTTTCCATGCAGTTTTAGAAACTTATAGACTACAAATTCCAAAGGAACAATGAACTGGATATGGGATCTCAGGTAGCAGAAGAAAATTATGAAATGAAAAGCTGTCATAACCAATCATTATACTCTGCTGAATTCCTACCTGAGATTTCAGAAAAAAAGAAGTGTACGTACCATTTTAATAGAGAAGTATTGCTGACAGGTCTAAAAGTTTTCAAGATCAATAAAGATCTATTATGATTTTACAGTACAACTAAAGTCTAACACAACCAAATCGATAGGTTCTTTTGTTCAGACAAGGATCAAATATTGCTGTATGATACTGTCGACAGAACGTCTGGAATCAAACTGAGCGAAGACTGCGTCCTGGCCAGGACTGACGCTGGATTGACAAGGGAGCAAGGGAGAAATAGGGGAGGAACATAGGATCCTGGAGAGCTCCAGGGTGCGCAGGGCTAAAACATTATAATGAAAATATAAAGCTACTGACAGCAGTTAGCAAAGATGTAAGAAGGTCTAAACACTTTTATAAACATGTCTACATTGTACACAAGGCATATTCATTTTTCCATACTAAGTAACTCAAATATCCCTTTATCAGAATATTATCAGATAACTATGCACATTGCCTTATACTCTATTTCATCATCTATATTCACCAGTACCTACACACCTTTCTACATTTTTATATTATTAACTTCAAACCACTCAAAAAGAAGAAAAACTATAAACTTCTGTAACACTAAACCATAAATTTTCATAGTTGAATGAAAAGCAATGTATAATTTTTCAAACTACTTTGTCAGCATCTGACAGACAAAATGCACAGTTTCCACAAGAAGATAATAAAGTAATAATTAAATTACAAAAAAAAAGAATGTCCAACAGATACGGTAATCTCTATGGACTAACGTACTTTGCTGAATCATTGAAATATAAGTTTCCCATTGTCAGTCGATTGTCAGTCTACTAAGAAGCTTTACGAAAATCTATGCTTCAACAGGATATTTTATGTTTGGAAAACACTCGCGAATTCTTCCAGTATTCTCGGACAAACGATTCTCTTCTTGCCTGAAAGGATCCATTCATCCTTCGGTACGAAGTTATCTGTTCATTGTCGAAAACTATAAACGATCCAAACGTCTCTTTGAAATAGGAACGACATAAGTATCCAAGTCTCTTTTCCATTCTTTACTATCTTTTTATACTTAAGCGCCGAAAATCCAATTCGCGCTTCACAAAGCGAGGAATGCAATCGTATAACTTCGGTTCCTTACCGAACGTTATCGAATACAACCGAACATTGCCGAACACCCACGAACTTAAGGGAATCACAATGAATCCACCAGTGCGCATCCCTTTCCCAAGCGTACCAACAATCCCACAAAAAAACACCCAAATTGTATTTACAAGACTATCAAAAGAGAATAAAAACCTCAAAACAGAATAAAACAACATTTCGGATTACACGTTACACAAATAAAAGCATACATAACTCAGTCATCATGCTTGTTCCATACTATAAAAAACCTCAATTCAAAAGCGTACGCACGATTGGCTATACTGTCAAAACCCCAAACGAATTTTGCCAGTAGTAACTTTTACGACTGTATCACAGTCATTCGAATCGAGTTTTAATTTCTATAACCGTTTTATTATTGTCTTTGATAACAAAACGCGAACATTAAACAGAAATATCTTACGCGTTACTCAATGATCCATTTCCACGCTACTGGCACAAGAGTTAAATAAAATAAAACGTGATTGGATACATTTCTTCGCGGGAAACACAAACCGCAGTGATACCATCCTTACATACCGAATGGAAAGAATCATTTACCGATGGCAGCATTGCTCGGAGGTTAGTGGTTCCTCGATAGGCGCGCATTCTCACCGAAGATAAACTCCGTGCGCGACACTCGACTTGACTGCGGAGTACAGACGTGATTCCGTAGCCACCTTGGTATTGCAGAATCCTCATTTATCCCAAGGGCAAAGCCTCTATCCACTCCATTACCGATGAAATAGATCTTTTCGACAGATCGTACGTCATCTCTTTGATAACTAACCGTGCCGCTAAACAGCAGACCGACAGAGAGAAAGACAGACAAACACACGAAGAGTGAGAGAGAGAGAAAAAGACAGACTCGTACCGTTATGATTTGATAAAAGGGCCCCAAGCCAAGCATTTCAAAGAGACTTCAGACGCCGGTCTTAACTAGGTTGATTTACGGATTCAACAATATTTTGGGGTTTTGTTAAAGTTAAAAGACCCCTCGCGGACGTGAGCACGCACGCATATGTATCCGTAGGAGGGCGGTAACGCAGCGTGTGCCATGTTCGTGGTAAAAATAGATAAAAGGAAAACTGGTTAGTCCGCAGGGATTACGTCTTGAGACTACGTCAAGTCTCTTCGGTGTTTTGCTCCCGTGTCTCCGCGACATCCTCGTGAAAATGTCTTCTCTTGGTGACATTACTTCTCTCTTTTTTTTTTCTTTCTAGACAAACGTTTTTTTCCTCTCACACTTATGAAAATTAAGCCACACGCGTCCTCTGCCACCCGGGACAAGACGGATAATATAAAACCGAGGAAAAAGACGAGGAAAAGAAAGAAAAGAAAAATATTAATAAGAATCGTAGAGACCAAAGGATATGATTTCTTTTACGGGGACCTGATGTCTCCTAACAAATGGGAGGGGATATATTATTATAATTGGACAAAACGACGAATCGCATTGTAAACACGCCTTGCGGAGTGGCAGAGATTAACCGACGTGACTCGCTCGCCTAACTATATACATATTCTGTCGTCTACTTATTTTTGTTTTCTTTCACTCTTTTTACTGCTCCCTCTCTCTCTCTCTCTCTCTCTCTCTCTCTCTCTCACTCTCTCTCACACACACTCACAGATTCAATGTCCTGGCACCGCGGCGTTCAAAGTGAAAAAATACATTTTAATTTGTACCTTATACGTTTCACACACTTCTCCCTCATTTTATACTTGCTTAATGATGTCCGCTGCTTTAATTATTCGAACGTAGTGTAACTTTAAGACATAATTAAGTAACGAAACAAGTGTCACCATCAGTGCATGATTTCTGTACTGATTTAATCTGTAACTTCAAGGGTAGTGTTTACGATTTGATTTTAGCGGCAAGACGATGAAAGAGAAAAACGTTGACAGCTTTGAAAAAGAAGATTCATTAAAATTTTGTAAATTAATTCCAGATAGAAATTACGAGTTTCATACGCTTTTCGGTTTTTCTTTGTAGAAGATTGATCTTTTACGAATACAAGATTCACGGATTTCATTTGCGTATCAAGGTCAATGGCAAAAACACAAAAACGGTTATTATATATTTTGAAAATTTGAAATCAGCATAACGGAATAGAAAAACAATGATCAAGTTCCAAAACTGTCAGTCGCATTAGTTGCAAGCGGATAACGATAGATGGCAGTGGATGAAGAATTTCTCGTTAGTGAATTTTCGTTCAATGATTCGCACCGGTTATACAGCTCTCGTCCACATGAGTATAATTTGACTCTGTCGGCTTCCACGTGTATTACAGGTTGTGCCTGCGCCAACCTAAGAATGGAATTATCCTCGGCATGTGAGAGCAACAAAGTCAGAGCGTTAATGACGGTCGTAAGTGTAAGAGAGAGGAAACGATTTGGAAGCGGTGCATGCTAGTCGCTCATTACACTATTACAGATTCGTGTCGGCCTACTTCAGACACTGGTTCTCGGCTCTTCATTCTTCTAGATTCTTGGTTCTAGGTCCCGAGAACTTAGCCGCAAGGAATAAAAACGTGGAGAATGCATCCGCATGCGATAAAGAGTTCGAGTGTCGATTGGAGTAATGAAAATTCCGAAAAAAATGAGAAAAAAATCTTCGCAACATCAGCTACGAAAGGAAGACCCGCTTGACTATGATATACAGTGAATTTACATGAAAAAGACGGCGAGTGGCGGTTAGGGAAAAATATTGCAAAAAAAATAAATAATGGCACGTAATACGTATACGAGACTGATGGAGATGCGTCCTTGTGCGAATAAAGTACGAGAAATTTTACGGTACGAGGTTGGACGCTCGTTCGTAGCCATTGCTGGTGAACTGCAAAGCCTACGGAGTGAAACCACCACGTATACAGGAGGATTTCAAGATTTCGTATTCATATGTGAATTCCGAGGCGATCAAGCATAAGTTTCGGTAACAGTAGATATGAGAAACGACATATTTCATAGCTTCGATTTTGTCAGGCGTCACGTAGAACCCATCGACATTCAACCACGTGGAAACGCATTGAATTGTAGTTAGCGGCGAGCGGTGAAAAGTTGGACGATAATATTAAATCTGAGCTCGTCGTACCGAAAAAGGAGATTAGAAATATTTCAAAATACACGCTCGACGGAACGCGTCAAGATATAAGCCGCAGAGGGCATTTTCATTCAGCGACAGTCGTCGCATACTTTTCTAGAGCTACGTACCTAGTATATATGTATACAGTTTAATGTACGTGATATAATATTTAAAAGGAATGCAGGATATAGAGCAAAATACTGTCGGATGGTTTTGTAAGGTCGAACGAAGTAACGCTTCCACGGTTTAGTACCTCTGACTGCCGCATAGATGGTACTGGCGGCGCTCATTCGCGGCGCATAAAAACCAAGGGGGGATCGGCTATCTTGAAAACTGGTTATCGATGTCGTTGACCAGTGGGCGACACTGGCAGCTACTATAAGGCACATACGACGTCCATACATATATATCGAAGGAAATACTAAAAGATTTCGATATCGATAAGACAGTCTAACCGAATGAATCCTATGGTAAGAAAAATGGTTTCGATTGATCGAGTCCGTTCATTCAAATTTAATCGAACTAAAGGTTCGGTCCGCCAGGTGGCAGCACCCTCGCTTTAAAAAAAATGGCGAAAGCGATCTATGCTCTATAACTCCAGAGTGCTGCAAGGCTTCTGAGTCTGAACGAAGTGAGCTGCTGGTCGACATTCTTACGCTCGTAGCTACTAGTTTTTCAGGGCAGCGGCCTTCTCTTCCTTCCACGCTCTTCATTGCTCTCGCTTGCTCGTTCTCTGTCTTACAACGAGACAACCCGACTGGCCCTTTTCCTTCGTTCTCCATTTCAGTCCCACTCGCGTCTACGTCGCCGCATCCATTTCGGAACCCTCCTACGCGACTCGGCCCTTTTTCGACGGCCCGTGGTGTAAGTATAGAGAATAGAGGAAGCTACGTGGAGGATGATCGTCCGGAGTGAGAGCTCGTATCTCCTCGTAGCGCTGATTCTCGCGCTCCCGACATCCCTTATCGTCCTGCGATTAAAATTCTTTCGAAAAAAAAAAAAATCAACCACTGTGCCTCTCGCACTGCTAACCCCCCTTCCTGTCCCACAGTATCTTAGAAGACTTTTCTTAATGCCCGCTGTCGTAGGACCTCACGGAATCTTAAAGGATCCCTACACACCGACGAAGTATCGTCCTGGGATTTCATTTCTTGCCACTGAAGCGTTCTTCCCGAGGTATTTAGAAATTGGCCCTAACCTCGTAGTTTTTCCTGAACGACGCGAATCCTCGCCCTTGCCGCTTTTGATCCCTTCCCTCTATTACGGCTTTACACGCGAATTTATCTCGCTTGGTTATATATCCGCCAGGATCGTTATACCTAAATAGCAACTGCGAAACTGCCCAGGGTGGAAATGCCATCCTTTTTTTTTTTATCTTAGTCCGTCTGCCCTGCAGGTTGGTCCAGTCGAAAATCCTTAAACCTTTGTGTGCCGTCGTTGAATTTTTTTTTTTTTCATTCCTTTATTCGCTCAAATGAAAACCTCCGAGACCTTTCTTTATGTCTATGTATATCCAGGATACATTCGATACGTATCGAGATACTCGTCAAACTCGAAGAAATAGAAAACCACGATGTACGTATAAAGGACTAGGTTGAGTTTCCTTCGACGAATCAGCTACGCTCAAGTACCACCTAGTATATCTATTTCACAACGTGACCGTACCGATTACGAAGTAACCGTAAGGATCGTTCGCAAGTTGACTGAACGCAAAGATAAATACACGGGTCTAGTGGTATCCGTAGCATGACAAAGAGGGCATGACTGGGCAAATCGTCAAGGAGCGATTGGGCGTTGTTGCATAATTTGATTCATTCGTACGCTTCCTCGAATTATAAAAAAGGATGTATAACCAATTTTGAAAAAACTCGTGTACGTTAAAAATGAATAATTTTTTTTTTCCTTACAGTATATAAGGAGACCGGATACTCGATTCTCGGCTGATACCATAGGTGCACGCAAAAAGGTTCACCATAGATCCCCTTTGGGTCTCTGTGAATCCATAACCAGCACCAGTGGGACCTTTGAGTGGGCCCGACTGGGCCTTCACGATTTATCCCGAATCTCCATAGTTTTGAAGATAGAAAATCTGTGTTCCTCCGCCGCGGTAAATCATGTCGGAAAGAAATCCTCCTGCGTCCGAGAAGGTAAGCGGTACAGGTAAGCTAGCGGGAGAGAGAAAGAGAGAAACATAGAGCGAGGAGTAAGATAGAGTGTGTGTGTGTGTGAGAGAGAGAGAGAGAGAGAGAGAGAGAGAGAGAGAGAGAGAGAGAACGACGGTTATGGAGTAGAAGGTTAGAAGAGAGACGTGGTGGGAGGGAAGAGACGTCGAGAGGAGAAAAGGTTGGTACGACGAGTGGCGAGAGAGGAAAGGAAGAGAGGAGTGACGGGAGGAGAAGAAGACTGAGAAAGAGAGCGAAAGAGAGGAGAGACGTAGGCCTCGCCGGCTGGCGGCACCGCTTGATGTACGCCGGGTCCGTAATTACAGGTTTTCGGAACGCCTCGCTCGGCCGAGCCACGCTGTTCGAGAGCCAGGGCCCTTCCCTTGCCACCCGGTATACCGGGTGTCCAGCGAGTAGTGTACTTGGAGATAATAATGTTACGAGTACAATATATTGTACAGACGTGATATAGATTTTGTGGATAAACGTGATTTTTGAGTTTTACCTGAAATATAAATTTTGAAATTTTGAAAAAAAAATTTCACCGTACAGAGAGAATTTTGGTTTTTTTTGCATTTGTCGAATGATATAATTGACAGTTTTAGGTGAAAAGATTTTTTTTAAATGGTATTGTACAACTTTTATTTTTTGTTATTAAACTAAAAGTGCATTATATATCCGGTTGCTATTTTGTTACGGGTTTGAAAATGGTTGGAACCCATAATGATTTCCGGTCTCGTGGAAAGTGAGTTATTCCGGTATTCCCAGCACGGCACCGCGCAGTACCCAGAGCTAAGGCAATACAAGACGTCCTTTAGAGCGCCGACGAGAAGTTCTTCATAATTCTCCAAGTAAAGAGAGCAGACAGGGCTGCGCGTGTATACGCGTTGATGGGATGTAAAACGAAAAGATTTACTCGCGGGACACCCTGTATAGGGTACACGAAGCTCGTGAATGCATCGAGAAGAAAAGGCCTGGACATACGTTCGCGGGACACTGGAGGAACGGAGCCATGAAAATACGATTAAGGAGTAGCCGCGTTCTCGTGGTATGGTAAAAGCCGGCAAAGTCCCGGCCATCGGCGACCTGGACACAAATCCCATGTATGGCTACAGGACGTTTCAGATATACGTGTCGCGCCGACAATGGACGACCCAGGAGCAATCGCGGTACAGATTGTTGCCGTAGTGGCTGAGTAAGGAAAATTCTACGGGATCACAAAGACGGCGGACGAAGAAAAATAAACTAGATAAAATATGAAAACCTGGACAAGGTGTTCGGTATGAAAGGGTGACTCCGCAGGTAGGACCCATGGGACTCTTTTGGTGCAGTATCGACACTTCCAAAGGTTAAAGTTGGATTGAACTAAGATATATGTATATATATATATGTAAGCATACATAGAGTGAACGTATGTAAAAAAGGACGCTCGAAGATGAAGACCGAAGGTAGGCAGGACGGTATGTAATTACGCGTCTTCTTCTGGTCTCCACTTCGCCTCACTTAACCTCCTCCTTCAGTGCTGCACTACCTTCTCTCTTTCATCCACTAGCCTCTTACGCCCCCCCCCCGTCCCGTTCCTCGCGGTTATATCTTCATAGAGGCTTTGCCGCCGTAGCAGCGCAAAACACTGACAACGCCAAATCAGCCTGAAGTCTTTCGTTCATGAAAAGTCTCAATACTTAAGTCATATCTGAATTGAAATTCCAAACTGTTATACATAAATAAATAATTATTGTATAACCAAAAACATGAATGACAAGGTCTAAAATGAGCAATGACGATTATTAGTAATAAAAACAGTGAAACCATAGCAGTTAAAACAAATTTAATGAAACATATATATGTCAACTGAAAGTTGAGTAAACAAGTATAAATTGAAATAAAAAAAATTAAAGGACCAAATTGCTTGAGCATCCCTAACAGGGGGGTCGTCCTGAGGATTGGTGAGAAAGAACCTCATAGAAGTTCAATAGACAATGCGAGAGCCATGTAAAATGTGTTCAGGAGTAAATAAGAAGGGTTGATAAATAGAGAGGAGTGAGCAGGGGCCCCGTAAGAGGTTGCTACGACACTGGAAAATCCGGAGCTCCTCAAACGAGGAAAGCATACACACGGCTTCCATTCAGCTAACCCTTTCAACCTCTTTCTCTTGGTCTCTCTCTCTCTCTCTCTCTCTCTTTCTCTTCTTCGTTCACTCTCCACGTTCCTTTCCCCATCAATCGTACTCGTTCCGTCCTCCTCCTGATCTCCTTCCACGAGTCGTTCACCACCTCCACGGTACGAGCGTCCCTCGCGGTGTCGGCGAATTCTCCTTTACTCGCCCAACAGAGTAGAAAGATATCCAAGAGAGTCTTCCACGTTCGGAAGAGAGCCAAGAAAGAAGACTTCACGTTCCTCTAGGGCTATCCGAGTGCTCCCTATATAGGGCGTTCAAACTGAAGCGGTTTATACGACGCGAAGTAAGACGCTCGAAAAAAAACGAAATACGCCGTTGAACCATAATCCGCGCTCTATCTTTACGTCTGACCTAACCCAACCTAAAACGTTCAAGTCAAAATTTAAGTACCGAATTAATGACTGGGCCGACGGTGTATCCTTAGGTATCACTTTGAACAGATTAGAGGTTAGGTTTGTTGCAGGAAGACGTCAAAGGGTTCCCGCTTACGAAACATTAACCTAAAAGTGCTCCAGTGGCTGGGAAAACTGAAACGCTGTCGAAACACATCGTATATCCAGACCGTTAAGAGAAGCGTTCGTCACCGTGTTACTCGACGAGTCGATACAAGTTTTCAAAGAGGCGACGACGTGCACGACGAAATGACGGACGGACGTACACGAGTAAATAAAATTACTGGGAGACCGTGCGTGTGTAAGGGAATCGAAAAAGAGAGAAAAGGTAAGATAGCGAACGATAACGTAGAATAATCATAAGCGACTGTGACCGTGTGTCAGTCTACTAATAAAAAGGAAAAAAAATGTCCAGCATAACCGAACGCGGTGGAAACTGGAAATTGGTATGCCGGGGCACGAGTTCAGTATTACAAGCTACGATATCGAGCACGATAGCGCGAGCAGTCAAAGGCGTGTCACCGTTATCGCAAGATGACTTACGTACTAGAATGCGCTGCGAACCTTTTAAAGAAACTTCTAAAGGACCGCCCCGACGTCCCGACTGTCCACCGGGTGATCTCAATGCCGTAACGAGCATTAGGAGCGCCCTGGGCCATCGGGACGGTAAATACACAGTAAAAATAAACCAAAGGGAATGGATGATATACCTCCAGCAAAACTCATTAAGCTACTGTACCTTATATAGGTTATCCACGACGAGATCCATAACGTCTTCCTGGTGTCTGCTGGGTATTCTTTTCTTTTGTGTTTATATGCCTCCACGGCGGTGATTGGTTTACGCTTCGAAGTCAAGTGCACCAGGAGATATCGCAGCGTCTCGTGTAAATAAAAGTCGGCTCTGTTGTGAGCGCCAGACTGGTGGCCGTTGGCTTTTCACAGTTTTTAAACATTTTCACGGTTAAGGTCGCGCTACTTTCGTCCACCGTGTGACGTCACTGACAACGACTCCAATTATTGTATACAGACGGTGCCTGAATGTATCCGAATTTTATTCACTGAAATTCCCAGTGGACTGAAACGTGACTAGTTGTGTCTGGTCACTGGAGGATTCTGTATACTGTTGCTGGTGTAGCAACGGTACATAAGTGTCCAGGATGGAATGTCTTGTGAGTTCGTGTTCTGCCAATGCCTTTCCAGCAGCATTGAAATCTCCACGAGGAATATCAGACGCACACCTACTCCTTGGTCTATGCCAATAGTATGAAATAAAGGTAGGCGTAGGTAGAACCTTCTATTTACTAAGGATAAATAGACACCGGCCTAGGAACAGCATCGCCACGCACAAGGAACAAGCACCGGGAATAGTTTGGAATATAATTTAAGGTTAATATGTTGTTATCGTGGTAAGGTATTGCTGGGCCAGCCCAACAGAAAAGGATCTTCAATTATTATCCTTTCTTTTTCGTTCGATTCTATGTATCCTCCACGAGACTCCAGCTATACAGCTTTCGAAAAGTCTGCTGCGTCTTACACAACGCGCACGGTTAGACTGAATCCACAGCACGCCGAGTCGAGCACAGTGACCATAAACCGAGACGGCGGCGGCGGCAACGGCGACGACGACGTTATAGAGCCAGCTGTCGCTCTTACTCTATTCGTTTCTCTTACGCTCGAGCAGTGGTTCTCTAGCGTTGTCTTTCTTTATCTCTTATTCCCCCTAGCGGCCCTTCTTTCAACTCCCCCTACGGATCTTTCCGTCGTCTGAGTCCTACCCCCACTACCGGCACAGGGCCCAAACCGACCAATCAGAAGCGATGCTGCCCTGTTCGCATCGGCAGTCTTCTTCACGTGCCGGAGCGAAGCGCGCCGGACAAAAAGTAAAGGAACACCAAAGGTTCAGGTATAAGGGCGAATTCTTAAGACCTTTAAACGAAAATCCTTCAAGTTTTCTTGATCTGTATTTCGTATTGAAGGCGACTCCATTTTTTGAGGATTAATTAGGTGGTTCTGGCTGGTGACAAAAAACATGTCACTTTTTTGCTTTATTTTTCTACAAAGACGTCTGACATCAGACAACAACGTTCACAGGAAGTGCAGCGTCTCGGTTTAATTAGAGGTAAATTTTGTGACATTCATTTTTTTTCATTATTCAACAGTTTTAGTTGCTACAGTTCTTTGGATGCTATCAGATGATATCTATTCACGAGGCACGAAAAGAAAGGAGGTATACGTTACTCGCTGGTGTCGTTTCCATTGCTTGAATTTCCTTTTTCCCTCTTATTTATCATTTACCTAGATTGCGCTTCAGTTGACGCGTCGACGATCCTGTCATGGCATCGAATCGAGTCTCGAGCGAATGCAGAATTAAAGAGGTTACAGCCTGCTCGGGACAGCCAATCTGCCAAGGGGCTCTGCTATACCGCATGCAAGCTATTACCGTTCTCTGCTACCTACGCCTACGCTACTGAGCTGGTGGTGGTGTCTCGCGCGCATGAAAAGCGCCCGTAAAACAAAAGACTTGGACTCCAGGTGGATTAATTACGTCGGTTTTTTTTTCGGGACGCATCCCAGGGCGAAAGAAATGATGATATGAAATATAATATAAATAAATAAAAAAAAAACAAGAGTCAGCTTAAATATTACTAAATACAAGTTTTGGACAAAAGGGAACGAACGACACAATTTTGACTAACTCAAAATCGCTGTGGATTAATAATAATAATAAAATAAATATAAATAAACACAAGTAAAATTTAGGTAAATATCTATCGAAAAGTTAAGAAAATCAGTATACGCAGTATACATACAACATAAAAAAAAATATTTATTTGAAGTAATAACCAATCTGATAGCAAATTCAGAAGAAATTTGGCAGCGAAATGTGTATCCTTAAATTGAGAGAAAAAAAAGCTTAAAGCTAGTAAGTTATCGAAAAACAAAAAAAAAATGCTAAACTGACCGGTAGCACAATTCAGATAAAAAAACAATAGAGTAGCCAGAGGCGAATAAATGCTTCCTATGAAATTCGCTTAGTCGCCACCGCCGTTATTCCCGTCAACCGTTTCCTTCTTAGGCGAGAGCGTCTTCGTGGTACTAAAAAAGAAAGAAAGCTGCTCGACGGGGCGTTCAAAAATGCTAGACTAGTTTTTTCAAGTAAATTGTATTTCATCCCTAGACGCATCAGACCAACCCTTCGTATCCACCACGGGGTATCCATTATTTCCCCAGAACGTGAAACCGAGCAAGCCAATCTCGAACCTCACCTGATTTCCCGTACTGCAAGGAAGTCTTGCAACGAGAATGAAAGAGGAATTCTCACGAGAGCGACACGCGACCAATGCTTAACCCCCGTGAGAAATGTAGGGAAATTTGTATTATCAAAATAAAAAATTTTCCCCTAGGAACCAAAACAACGAAGAAAACGGATAATGAGAAAAAGAGTGCGATAATCATGGTTAGACGAAGAGAGAGAGAGAGAGAGAGAGAGAGAGAGAGAGAGAGAAAGAGAGAGAGAGAGAGAATAAGAGAGGAACCCCGTCAGGTTGTGGCGGGGCTATTGAGTTGTTAGAGAGCCATCGAGGAGAGACGGCGGGAGAGCGTGAGTAAAAGCGAGATAACTGTCGACGTACGAGGGAACGAGCGAGAAAGGGGAATCCCCTTTGATCTCGCCGCCGCACGCAATCCCACACACGCACGCGACGTCCTCGACCAGTGTGTTAACATGAACACGTACGTATACCGGATCGACTTCACTAAGACGACGCAACGTTTAATGCCCCTGCCCATATAATAAACACCGCGCGCAGCTCCGCTAAGTTGCCTATAATTTCTCGCGGAAAATTATATGTTAATGCGCTTTAATGGCGCCGTTCGTTAACAGGAGACGACGACAACTACGACGCTCGGGACAGGAGTTTGGGAATTGGGGTCGGCGGAGCCAGTGACTTCATCGTCATCGCATGTCACAGGACGAGGATCAAAAGGATTTGAAAAAAAAGACAAGGAATGTATATCTTTAATTTTATTAATTAAAAAAAAAAAAATGACCACACCGTGTCCCAACTAATATTTTTTAGGTTATGATCGTTTCGATCGACGCTATTTCATTGGCTTAAAAAATCCCATTGGAAAATCGAACAAAGATTCGCGTAGGAAGCTCCTTGCGATCGGTAAGTTATTCACGCCGCCAGGTTGGCAAGTCTTTCGAGGAGAGTCCTTCAGGTCTTGTAATCGCATGCACCCTATGTACGGATAAGCGAATGAGAGTGGGCGACTTGCGGGAGAGAGAGAGAGGGAGAGAGAGAGAGAAAAAGAGAGAGAGAGAGAGAGAGAGAGAGAGAGAGAGAGAGAAAGCAAGGGAGAGAAAGAGAAATAGAAAGAGAACGTGTCTATGAAGGAGAGACTATGCCAGCGAACACTGACGGAGTATATAGAGAGAGAGTTAAAGAGAGAGGACTCATACCGAGGACACCAACTGAACTTCAAAGGACGCTTTGATGGTTCCCGCTGGTGCTGCCATTGCGAGATCTTGATAAGCCCACATTATACGTCGGTAGTAGCCTATGCGGCTCGGCGCGTGGTATCATATTGTGAGTCCAAACCAGTTTTCGTTCCGAGACCGTGCCGTAATTAAATACGTACGGTCCGGCAGGCCGTGAACCGGATGGAGCATTGAAGGAGGCAGGGAGCATCGTGATGGGGAGTAGAAAAATTAAGAAAACGAGAGGAAATCGATAAATAAAATATATACATCCGATAGACGGTAGGACGATAGATCAATGGCCAAAGTAACGCGTGACGCGATGGTCCAATGCGTCAATAAAAATGGCTGAACGAAGTAGGTAAGATTCCAGACTGAAGTTTTCTAAGAATTTTGAATGTCTAACCAGGAGGATTGAAGCTTCATCCCCAAGTGGCCCGACGTGGATGAGGACGAGGAAGACTAGGTGGCAGTGGAGAGCGATGAGTGGAGGAAGGGAAGGAGAGGGGACGGGGGGAGAGAGAGAGAAAAAAGGAGTCCCAGAACAATGGGCCACTGCGAGCTGCGACAGCTGAGGTGGTCAGCGCGTGGTTCTTTCATCTTTGCCGCCTTTCTGATCCACTTCACACGTATTTACTCGCGGGTGGGTGGCTGGTCGACCCTGAAGCCAGAGGGGAAGGGTCGGGTAAGCCTAGAGGACAACCGTCGGGGTCAGGAGTACAGTTGCCAGACGGCTATCAAACCGACCGGGACGATCGTAGGACGTCTGTGAGTCTGCTGGTAGCAGCTTGTCAATTACGTTTTGCGAGACACCCGTTACAATATGATATTATCCGGGGCCCATTAGATTTCTTTGAATGATTATCAGTGGGAAGTGACTGATCATCTTCTTCTTGTAGACGAGATTGACGATTGCGGGATATACCTGCGTGGAGATACTGCTGGAAGAGCTGTCGTACCGGTTTCCTACTGTCTTTTCTTGGTCTTTTTATTTTTATTTTATTTTCTTTATTTAACGACTTCCGGTTCGGCAAATTACCTGACTGAACCTCTGACGCCTGCCGACAGTTTCTTCTAGCGTATAGATTTATTCAGTCCTGTCAATGATGTCTTAGCGTTGGACGTCACTGCTGACGAGTCACCTGACAGATTGCCAACTGTCACCGGATCGAAGCTCGATCAGAATTCGCACTTACGAGTCACCCGTTGACCTACGACGATGACAGGGATGGCGACGACGGCGACGGCGGTTACATGGCGATACTCATGATTGTTTGATCGGTCTCCGGAGAAGGGAACCTGGGAGCTTCCTTGTACCACGGTGGTGGGACACGCGGAGAGACAGAGGATGACGAGGGTGAGGAAGGAAGGCGGAGAGCGTCGCCGAAGAATAAAGATTGGCTGGGTAAAAACGCGACACGAGAAGCGGCGCCTTTGACAGTACTCCTCTGCTCTTCTTTGTCTGTAGCACGCGCAACCTCAACCTTTCTTTCTTTCTCGCTCCGTTCCTTTCTGGATAGGGTTTCTTCTCTCGCACTCTTTATGTCACTGTCTACTCTCTCTCTCTCTACCCGTGTGCCTCCTTTCTTCACGTATATCTACGTAGCTGACACAGTCCTTTTCAAACACGCTTAGGATGGCCTACAGGTCGTCCAGGGCTGCGCTGTGAGCTTGCAAAAAAAGGTCTGATATGGAATAAAATGTATAATGACAAAATTAAGACGAGCTATGAGCAAAAATTTTTCTTTGACAGGATCCGTAATTGCGTATTTGCCCAATTGAATGTAAAATAGTCAGGTAGCATCCTTGGGTGCTTAACTGAAGATATTCCTTCCTTCCTTTCCTTATGGCTGACTCCTCCAATGAGGAGATGTGCCAGTAACTAGTCCTAAAGTCAGGTTGAACTGAAGATATTAATTTTGAAACGACTCAAGTGGTGCGCGAAATCGTCCCTACTGTGATCAGAGACCAGTGTCAAAATATTGGAAAGTAAAAACAAGCGGAAGCCATCTATTGGCTTACAGACGGAACTAGGTCTCGTACCATTCAGTTGAAATCACGGTACACGAGCAATTGCGTAGAGCGATGTGAATCGCTGAAAATGCATAGGAAATATACACGTGAGGTATTTCGAGCGTTAAATTGCGTTTAAAAAGCAAAGAAGAAAGGTATAAGAGGGATGAAAAAAAAAAGAAAATGCCCGTCACCCCCTAGTGACACGAGAGAGGGATCCTTGGGAAGGGTGTACTTCGAAAATATCCATCGTGTCGACGTCGTCAAGTGGCTCCTCAATTTTTCAGGAGTTTTCGAGTAGAGAACGTAGCTCGCCGAGTCCCTAACGATCCAGACCGATGAAACTTTTAGCGGTGGTAAAAGCGGAATCTCATCCTGAGGAGGAGACGATCCTTACTGCGTAATCCGTCAAGGTCGTAATGTAACATCGTCGTCGAGAGTGACGACTCCCATTATAAAAACGAAAGACTTCGAACGTACGCCTTCGTGGAAATACGGCTTACGCAGGATACGTAACGATAACAAATCTCGTGGTTAGATTTTTTAATTATTATTTTTTGAAATTTTAATCCGCGAATATCACTCGACAAAGGCAAAACTTGTGAAACCAATGCCGGTCGGAAATTCCAATTTGGATGAACGCAGATGGGACATTAGGTATATTTCACAGGGCAGGAAATCATTTGGTGAGACGGTGAAAGCGCAGCATTCAGAATTTTCAACGGGCCGCAACGAATTTCTGAGCGTGTCATATCGGGCTGTATCAAATTTCCAAATGCATGGCAATTTTAAAAATGGAACCTCGGACCACGAGCAGCTGTCAAGGTGTCAAACCCGATACAACCTCGTTCCGTAATCCAGCAATGAGAACCATCAGAGTAAAATTCTCCATTTTGCTATACATGTATATACATATATGTAAAATAAAAAAACTTACAACTTCGCAAAAAAGCATACGTCATAGTATTATTTCTTCGTAAAAAAATCAATGGTTATGTTTTCACCGGAATTGAACTCAGATATGCGATACATACATTGTATACCTATATATTAGTAAACCATACGCATACAGTCAATGCATCTCAACTGTCGTTCGACTCCGTTGAAAACGTAGCCCATGACTCTACCCAACATGCATCACCCCGATTACGCATTTTAAAGCCGAGTTCACGAGGCTCGAACCTACGAAACAATCGTAAAGCGGATTAGAAATGGTTTCCCCGAGGATCAGTAGAGGCTCCTGAGTTTTAAACGCGAGCGGAAAAGCGCGAGAGAGAAAGAGAGACAGAGAGTGAGTCAAAGAGAAGAGTTCGAGGTTTGCCGAGTGCACTTAGCCTTTCCAGCTACTCAGGCTAAGCAGTTCGAATTCGGCGTGTTTGTCGGAGTACCGGTAGAGGGACAGTTGTTAGTTGAGGAGTAAAGGGACGAGAGGGCGACACTAGTCGAATCAAAGGGCGACCGACCGACCACGTTCTTTGAAGTAGGGGCCAATGACTAAATCGTAGTCAGAGGGTGGTTGAACAATGAGGATAATTATTGTACGCAACAGGATGAGAAGGTAATGGATCAAACGAGCATAGGCATTTAGATGTATCCACCATACTTGTCCTTCGATTTGGGAATAGCGCACTGAAATTTGTGTTTGAAAGTACCATATCCATTATCTCAATGGCAATCCATTATTCGGTACGATACTCCGGACTAATACTTGATTGATGTATCCAACCAATCATGTCTGACACAGCAACGGACGAGAAACTATAATTAGGAATAAAATTCGCTCAATTAAAAGGACTGCAGGACGTTTCAGCTCATCGTGGAGTAAATGAAGGTAAGGTCGTTAAAAAATGTTGAACGTCACAGTAATATACCGTATGGTATACATACATATATTCTAGAAATATAATATCCAACGCCCTAGCACTTTAGACGATGAAATATTATTTATAGCAAACTCAAAAGGCAGGAAACGAAAAGCGTCCCATCCGACGGAGCACGGTCTTCCGTCATCACGTTCTATTTTCCATTCTTCATCCATCTTTCCCACGAGCGAAGAGAAATTAGATCTCTAACGACTCCATCGACGATCAATGAGGAAGACACCATAAATCGTAAGCGTTCACAGAGGAAGATATCAATTATACGTCCGGCCTGTTACGTAACGATGATTTGGAAAAAGTATCGCAACGTGGGATATCGTTATACGCATACATGGCTACGTACGTGCTCCACAGATGCGACAGATTAAAGATTATCCAAGCGATAACGATCGTATAAATTACGATCGATTTGGTTCGATCACAAAAGCCGTTATTTCGAGGAAGATTGCGTATACAATACTTATCGCACAATAGTCACGTCGTTATCCGACGACCTTTTAATTTGCGACACTCGGTGGACATACAAGGAGTATCAGTCCGTACGATCACTTATCGATAGATAATCAATCGAAATCGAAGTAACACAGTTCTTCAATTAGTCCCACGCCGACCGAACATTGAAGCAGTAATCAGTCACGCGTACGGTTAATTAAGTGAATTAAAAAAAAAGAAAACGAAAAATGTCAAATCCATAATTTTACCATAGTCTTATAAATGAAATTCAGTCCTGGTTAACCTTGACCCGGACAACGTCGTCGTAGGGTCAAGGTACTCTAATTGGTTGACAGGGTATTTTGAATAATTGGGTTGAGGATCCGTGTAGACGGGTGACTGATTGCAATCCGGTCGATCGCGATAGGAGGGTGGGTTGGGGATAATGAATCAGGAGGGGTGACCATCCCCCAGTGGCAAAACCTCGAGAAACAGAACACAGAATGGATAAAGCAGAGTAGGGATAAGCACGTGGTCTGAGCCGTCATGAAGTCGCACGCACAAGCCCGAGGTCGGGAATCCCAGTGGCGAAGTGGAAACAGCGGGTGAGGTCGTTCCTGTCGCATTTGATACCACGTGCTCTCGGGTACTCCTAAAGCATAGGGTATCCCTGCGTCCTTTCATTTCGATATCAAAGAGCCCAGCTGCCGCCGGTGGTACTCCTGGAGCTAATGCCACTGTTGCTACTGGTACAGCTGATGCTAGTGGTGGTGGGATTGTTAAAGCGTCTCCTACCACAACTTTACATGGTGACCCTGTCTCACCCCTCGCTCTGCCAACCCTAGAAGCACTCTTACTTTGTATCCGTAGCGAATTAAATTTCACCATCCTGGGCTATCCCCAAGAGGGGAAAAATCCCTTTGTCGGGATGCCACAGAGATTCCCTGAGGAACGATACGGGCACAGGCAAGTGGTGTCAATTGGGATGGACGCGTGATCGTTTGACCTCGTGCTGCTGATCGTCCTGAACCCATCCTGACATAGGTGAGCTACCCATAAGAATCTTTTTTTAAAAATAAAACTTACCTTTTTATTCTCATAGATTTATCAGAGGCTGATTTCAAGAATGGCTGAAATGTGTGACCAACGGCCTGAAGGGAACATGAGAAATTTGCAGGGAACTTTAATTAGTATTGTTACGGTTCACTGATAGATGTCTGACAAGAACATCTGGACACGGTAAACTCACTCGTTAAGCCTGACACTCAAAGCCACAAGAGGGGTACGATGAAAAATTATCGTACTGACATGTCACTCTTTGATGCGACGCAGTTCTCAAATTAATTCTAGTACAGAGACGAGTACACCTATGTACCAGCGAGAACACTTAACGGCTTATAGTATAATTACTATGAAAAAAATGGCCATGAGCCAATTTACAATTAGTACAATCAATCTATTGTAATTAATATGATTATTCATTGGACCAATATGATTTCACATGGTACCCAAGAGGAACCAGGGAGAAGCCAAAACCTCTTTCTACAATACACAATGAGCAATATCGCCCAGTAACAAAAATTGCTTTTCAATAGCACTGCTCCTTGATCCTGAGCGAATGCTCACCGGTCCTGACGTTTTTGCACGAGGTCGTCTACTAGAGGTAACAAAGCACAGCGACAGCCGGGGGCACAAGGCAAGGATAATGGCATTAAGCTTTAAAGAGACTTTAACCTAACCGTTAGTTTATTGGCGTGAAGGAGTCGCGAAGCGCGTCTACATCAAAGCGACCGCCTCTGAGCTACTCTCTCTCTCCCTCCCTCCCTCTCACTCCCCTCACTTTACGGAATCATACATGAAAATTTTCCCTCCACCAGAACCACAGCCGCCGCCACAACCTTTTTACCCCGTGCCGTTTGTCACCTACCGAAGACTCTCATTCTTCTACCTCGACCAAGTGTTCTTTAGCAATGCAACAAATATGAACATATGTGACTGTCGCCGTGTAACAGATACAGATATAGGTTATATACGCCTATAAATATTTTCATGAATGCGACAGAGGCTACATCGGCTGCCCAGCAACTAGTAAGGCCCGTAGATAAGGAACTACCTTGATAAAGGACCAAGTAACAGTTCTTGCTGATCTTGTCGACAATATTGATATACTGACGTGTATAAGGTATATGATAATAAATAAATAAAAAAACTAACACAGTAACGCAGTAAGAAACCACAGAGCAAATTCGCAGAACTGCTTGGAGCAGAGAAACAGATCCTGTGGCAACATTGCATCTGGGTCTAGGCATAAGATGTCACGCAACAAGTGTACAGAACCCGGAGATTAAGGATAACGTAATCTGACAGGTGTATACGTAACGTGGTGTTTTTGCAGGATTCGCAGATCCATCACAGACATTGGTACGATTGTCAGATTAATATTGACGGTCGACAAGGTCATGGATACCGAAGAACATATCCTTGGAGAGACTGAGAATTCATTGCTAAAAATGATTTCTTCGTGCATTATGTGACACGGTGTGATATACAATAATTTTTGAAGCATCCTTATCGGGCACTAGTTCTCTCAATTCTCTACGAATGCTCAGCCTGAGAAATCTCGAGATGCACTCGAGACGTAGTCCCCGACGACGTCCAACGTTATTTCCATGAGGTTTCGCGGTACTGTCAACGACGCTCCGACCTCGGGCTAACCGAGAAATGGTACACTGGGGTTGGGAAGTTCGTGAATAATCCCGTGTGATCCTTTCATGTAGCATTTGAAGAAAGTTCTACGAGGCCATTATGGAGGTCAGGTTAGGATATCACTGGATCCAGAAAAATGTACCACTAGATATTACGGCTCTTGATTTCAGGTGGAATTGACGGGTAGAAGAAACTGTGGAGAGAGAAGAAAAAAAATAAAGAGGTTATAAACAGTGCAATGTTAGACGTATTGGGAAGGAGGATAGAACGGTGTGAGAGAGAGAGAGAAAATGAGAATAAGAGAAATATTCTGAATGAAAAGAACTAACTATAGAATTTAGAATTCAGTGAGAGAAGAAAAAGGAAAAAAGCTCCAATGATACGACAACTGCGCTTGCAACTCACGCCTCTTCCATCCTGGTGCATCTAGTCTCTAACGTGGGACATCGGGTTGACAGAAGGCGGTGACGTTGACGTTTCAATGAATCCAAAAGGGAGTAATGCGTAGAAGAGGTAACACGAGAATGTCCGTAGGCAGTGTCAGGGTAGTACTCCCTGGAAGCATTCTGCGAGTTATAAGCACCGTCACAATAGTGCTTTGGGAAGAGGCACTCAGACGGAGGAACTAAACGAGAGCCAGAGGAGACAGGAAGGTGGAAAAGTCACATAAAGACTAGAAACCAGACAGACGGATTTGTATAACATGTCTCTCGCGTTGGAGTGGTAAATAATTGTATCTCACGGATGTTCGTCAAGGTAACCACGAAGTTAGAGCCAAAGGAGATCCCAGTGTCTGAGGTATCCGGTAAAGCAGGAGCGAGAGATAGAAAAAGAGGGCCGAGAGTGACGAGGCAAGAGATGAAGCCAAGGAAGTAGAAGAGGAAGAGGAAGAAGAAGAAGAAGAAAACGTGCGTGCGGTCGTACAGTATTTTTGGAGCGCGTTTATCAAGGGAGCCACGGTGAAATCACCGCGGTTGTTTGCAGCGTGCGGCACCAACATACAGGGTGTCGCAAAAGGAGTGCATCTCCGGCATTGGCTATAAAAATTTTCAGGAGGGTATATCAGACAGTATAATAACATCAGTCATCAGGCATGCTGGCATCATAGGTAGTAACCACTAGGACTCACCTGCGCTCGACGATGTCTCTCAGGCACTCGCGTGGTTCCTTCTCCCCACTTCCGGCTCCCGTCTGCCTTCTGTCGTCTTCGTGTTCCCGTAGCTGCTGCTACTGTTAGGCTATGTTTTTATTAGGGGCGCGACGATGCTCCGCCTTGCTCGTGATGCTCGACGAGGCCCATGCCCGAATGTGTCAACTCTCAGTGGGAAAGCAGCCTCGGGTCGGACACATTTCACGCTCACCTGGATCCTCCAGGTCTTCTTTAACACCTTCCAAAGCACACGACACACACTGGGATTAAGGATGACGCGCGAGGATACCGGTCCTTTGATCTTGTTAAAGGAAGAAAACACTCCTGCCGGACCGTGCATGCGTTTACGCGGCTCCTCCGAAGCACACCGTCGCCATGAACTTCTCGCACGAGTACGAGTCGCGGCGCCCTCTCGTCGCGACGGGGCCAACTGCTGTTCAAAGCGCGGCCAATCAACAGGCCGCATGCCCTCTGGCCCCTGACTCTTCAGTTACGTCCGTACTGACTCCCGGACCCGCTACCTTGATGTTCCTAACGAGCATTAGGGTATAGCTCATGAAATCATGTAAATAAGATTTTTCATAGGGATATTATTCTTAAATGGAGATTGTGATTCCGAAGGAATACTTTGTAAAGACGTGGTTAAGAATGAAATAAATTTTAAAGGGTCGGTAATATCGTAGGTATAAAATGATATCGTGATTCACTGGTTAATTGGATGTGGATTTAAAAGGACTTTAGATATTTTCTCGAGGTTTTATGTTTAAATTCGATGGGTAGACTATGGGGAGATACGTACAGTCTTGTCGATCGGTGATTATCACAGAGAAAACCTCGGGACAGAGCATCACCTTGTACCTACTTGTAGCAAATACCCATTTCTTTGATCCTCGCATCCCTTTGATCTCTCGACACCCCCCGGACGCTCTTCGTGCCATCGTCGTTGCACACAAGTAACTCATCCTCCCCAAGTGGTGCCTCCTAACAAAACAATTTCAAAGTCTCTTCAAAGTGTACCACACGGCATTGTGTATTTGACTCAAATAAAATATAGAGTCTATTGCCTTTGCTATCCTTTGCTTTCGCCAAACGCCGTCGTTCCTCTTGTTTTCAGCCGGAAAAGAATCCGAGAACTTCCCTTTGTAACAGCCGCGAACGATCATCCGTATAAACCGGAAACCGACCTTCGTCATTTGAATTATACCGCTTAAAAGAGTCTTGAAGGAGCTCGGTCGGTAAGAAAGTTTGAGATTTATATCGCAATCGATAACTTCGTTTAAAAAATTGAGTTCACATTTTTGAGAAGAGAAAGACACGTCAAATGTCAACCAGAATGAAATTATAGCGTATAAAATTGTACTTTGACCTAAAAACAATTTAAAAAATATATTTTCTAATATTTAATCTACTGAACAAAATTTTTCAATTTCGTCATGACTTTCGATACAATCAATAATTATCGTGGAAGAATCTCAGGTATACATTATCATTTAATTAGTATTATGGTTATATAATAAAAATTTTTTATTATTTTAATAGAGAACCATTCAACGGTAATTTGTCCACAGGATCCAAAGGATTCCTCTCTTTACTACGTGGGATTAAATTCCTATTATTTTTAACTTGAAATTCAATTTTATCGCGTTTTGCAATGTTACTTGTAAATACAAAGTGGATACCGGTTCACAAACAGGTTTTAGTGTTTATACCGAATCAAATAAGGGTCGTGGAAAGATACCACGACCGGAAGTCATTCGTTTCTTAGTCTAAACGCTGATCGGAGTCAATTAAATGTAATTAAATAATTTGAAACGTAACCTTTTACTTTGCTTTCAGACCTAAGCTCAATAGACTGTTCTCAGGATATATGCGAAGATGATAAAGAATCGTGTTGGGGTAAATTTGATGTTATTGAAATTCAAATATATCAGAACTGATGCGATGACGTAATTGATTAATAAATTTCAGATACCGAAGATGTGGTTGATCTAAGTTGCACAGCTTCTGGAAAATATGAAGATATCAATCCGTTGGATATGATCAATGACGAATCGAAACACCTGTCGTTAGCTGATTATCGTAATAATTTTATTAATAATTTCTTATATAATTTTATCACACAATTTATTTTAGCCAAATCAAATGTTATAGTAGTGACTCTACTTGAATTGCAGTATATCAAATGAATCCAAAACAACCTCCAAAATTTGATAGGACTGTAAATCGTCGTCAAGAAGAAATTAGACCTGAACGATATATAGATTTTCGAAAAAACCGATCTATGGATCCTTTTCAAGAAGAATCTGGGAAAACGAAATTTTTAGAAAGATCTGCTAAGATGCCAGTTCAAAAATTCAACGATTATCCCAATAAAACTTATGGTAAATAATCTTGCCAAGTACCAGTAAAATATGTACAGATACCAATGAAGATTTTAATTTGCATTTTCCATCATCAGAAATAGAAGCTAGTCCCGCCGGTACAGTCAGTGTGAGGTGCACTCCATCCAGTAAAGACTTCAGTTCAATATCTCAAATTTAATAAGAGAGACCTTCAAATATAATTCAAAATAATCTATTGTTCAGGTCCGGAAATAGTGGGAACGCCATCTGAAGTCGTGATAAAACTAAATGAAGTTATGAAGAGATACATCCCTCAACGTAACGGACTCCTGCAGGGGGAGATCAACAAAGAAGTAGACGAGGTAGAAAATGACACTGGAAACAGCGCTGCTCAAGGTTAATAATTAGGATATATTAATTAAAATGAAATTAAAAAATCCAAAAAGACAAACAAGCTCTTTATCACTGCTTGTAATAATGCTGATTCGACCTCCTTTAAACCAGAACCAAAAGATCTTGAAGAAGAGGAAGAAGAGGATGATTATCACTGGTGTCCTGGTGATCTGAACTTGGACCTAAACGAATCAAAGTATCCGGAAGAAAATCGCTGTCCAGGAACCCGTGACTTATTGAGTGGCAAAAAAGTACCTTGCAGTAAGGCTCGTGTTCTGCGTGAAATTGCATTGGGACGTAGAATTCCCAGGACCATCCTGCCACCCAGAGTGCCCTTCGAGGAGTATGAGGATGACGAGGTATAGTCAACAATGGTAGAAGGAACAAACAAAACTATAATAGACATTAGCATAGTCGAAATAGATCAAAGATAAGGATAGAAATAAGGATAGAAATAGAAATAGATAAGGATATACCACTAATGATCACGATAATGAAAAAGCTAGGTTAATAAGAGCGGCACACGTGTGCCTACAGTGATGATCAGAATGATAATCAACGAAATAAATTCTCAGTGTGATATCCTGTACAAACAGCAACACGCCAGTGTAGATCCGATCATATTGACGTTGAATGATCGCAACCTAGATCGATATCGATCGCTGTATATTGTAAAAGTGAAATAATCGACAGGATTTATCGTGGCCGTTTGGCTCTGGTCAATATCAGTTTTATTTATGAAAACTTAACATATGTAAACGTGTCTCTACGGTGTAGATACAAGCTGACAGTGTTTTTGCAAAGCTGAAAATTGACAAGACATTTCTTATTGCTCAGGATGACCTGATTGAGGACGAGGAAGAGGAAGAGGAAGAGGATGATTGCTGCTGTGCTAAAGGTGGAGAAGGAAGGCGAGACAGTCAAGGAAGAATAAAGAATCCGGACTTCAGAGCTGCCAAAAAGAAACCGTGTTGTGCTCCTAGGAGAGGAAATAAGAGTAGCAAATGCGTCTCCTTTGCCAAATAGAGTATTGAGAATTGTAAGCCACGATTGTGGAACGGATGGAAGAAGCAAAATAAATAGTAGAAAAAATATGAACTATTTGGACTTAGATTTGCATTCTGTTATGTTAGCAGATAGAAATGACCTGTCATTTTTGTTTTGTTTCACAGGGAAACGTATCACGAATGGTTTGGAACGTCGAATCTGATTAAATTTATGTGAGAATGGAAAATTCAGTATTTTTAAATAACTATTGTCCTCTTGGGCAGTGGAATAATGTTCGGAACGAAGGGAGATCCATGTGTCTACATTGTGGAAACAAACCCAACCTAAAATGTCCTTTGAAAGGAAATACTGATAATGATCGCTTGTTCGACGCGCCGTATGTTATTATTCGTAAATTTTGTTTATATTTGTTAAATAGATGCTTACTTATTTAGACTACGTGGACAAGTTTTCGGTTTACCTCCGGGATATCCTGATTCGCCGTTAGGACGTAAAAAATTAACGAATCGGGAATTGCGAGAGCATATCGACAAGTATGATCTCTGGGACTATACACCGGTTTGGCAGGTGCCTAGATTGAATTCTGTTTCGTGTTCAATATGTTGTCGCGAATATATTTGCAACAATATGCCAATGAAAAAGATTATTCGCATGGCAAAGAAGAACATGACCCTGGATGGACCGATCGGTAAGAGGCGATACGTATCGATAACGCAGAAAGCACAGATTGATAAGAAATGGTTCATTTGATTCGCGGGTAAAATCATTGGCAAATTCGGAGATAATAAAGATATTTAGTACTCGAGCAACAGAATGTATATTTAAATAACAAAAAAAATTGGTATGTATGAAGAAATTTTAAATATGAATACAAAAAATGTTTCAGGAGAACCAAAAATATATTTTCCACGATTTGGAAAACTAACAACTGAAACAAAACTGAAGCAGAAATGCAACGGGCAGAAGTCAAATGGAAAAATATGTAATCGTTCCTGCAATTCTAAATAAGGAAACAGAGATAGAATATTCAAAATATTTATAGTCTCTTATGAGAAAAAGACATTGAAAATGTATATTCGTGCTTAAGAATCTTTAGCCAGTTTGTTAAAGTACTATTGAAAAATTTCATGAATGAAAGGCCCAACAAAGATCTCACCTTTTTCATAAATGAAACTGATCCATAGGTACTTATAAAATACCAAAAGAAAGTTTAATTGCATAATATCTAAGTCAGATGCATTCTATGTAAGTTAATATGCAGTGCAAAAGGAAAAGCAAACTGTATGTGGAATTAACTTATATTCTGTATGGCTATTTTACAATGAAAATAATATGCACTAAAATATTATGCAAATTGTACAAATGAGTACAATTTGCATTGTACTTGAGTATTTTTCTCAGAGTTTCTATTAGTGGGACATATGATTAAGTACGCAACAAATATTGGATGAACAAAATGTCTCTTGTACTTTATGAGAGTTCCGACATATACCAAATATGTAAATTAATTTCAAAAACTGCTTGAAAATGCCAGTACAAATATTCCCTACATTTGGCCTACATTAATCTATGCGCTTTTCATTACAATTTCATGGTACGTAAATATTCACACAGCACGTGGCAGTAAGAAAAAAAAAAGAAAAAGAAAAAAACCTTAAGTAACAAAAATCATAGTGCGCTGAGAGAATTTCTTAATTTTTCTTATACATAAATGTCACAAGAACAACAACTAAATATATGAATGTCGAAACCAAAAGAAAATATTAAATTTTATTCTTTGACGTTTAACCGATACTGCATTGTTGCTTCTATTTTAAAGTTACGTAAACAAAGAAAAGAAAAACAAATCACAAGTCACACGCGCCACAAGTAGTGTCCGAAATATTAAGGCCCATATTTAAAAATTATATTTACCGTCAAATATACCCTTTTTTAGTACTACGTCTTTTAATCAGAAATAACATTCCATTATCAGTCAATAGAAATAGTAGAGCAATTTTGACGTTTAGAGTAAATTTTTAATATGGACCTAATTAAGTAAAAATAATTTTTTACTCGCGCCATCTGTACATCGCAAAATTTCATGTTTACGTAGAAAAGGTCCATTGTTCTTATTTTTTGTCTCGTTCTTAAATATTATGAGATAAATTATGTTGATAGTACATCATATTGTTTGTCGATTAACGTACAGATAAAAGTTTTTGCACCCTGAAAATGTATCCTCTTCGAGTCCAAGTATAATATGAATTTACTTCTTTTTTGAGGCATTATAATAGTAAATGTAATTTAAAAAAATTATCGTGCAACCATATGTTGACCATTATTAGTTCCTATCATTCATTGGCTCTTCAGTTTCATACAATTTTCATATAAATAATACATATAAACACACTTCAGTCATCAGAGCCTGCTGCTCGTTTCGTTTTCCTTTGTCTTGGACTCTGTTTTGGAGTTCTCGGGGACTTGTCTGAAAGTGTTACGTATTGATAAATAATGAGCCCATCGCCAAGACAGTGAATGTAATTAGAATAAGTGATAAGATTATGTAAAATAAAAACGTCATTAATACACTTACTGAGTCTGTTTAGAGTGTCCTTTGGTAACCAATCATAATCAACATTGTTAGGATTGGAGGTGCCCATTTCCACGGTAGTTTTACGTGAAGAGGAAGAGCGAGATTTACGTCCCAGGGAAGTAAGTAATTGCTGACCACCAACAAGAGTGAGAACGACACATGCAGCCAGGAAAATGTAGAGGAATACAGTCTCACCATCGAGACCCTCATCCAGTTCTATGACTTGCACAGTTTCGTTGTAGACTGCTTCACTAAATTGAAGACCATTCTACAGAGGGAAAAATGTATTTATATTACTTGATTATATATATATTTATTTTTTGCAATTCTGATCCTAAATATGTCTAGTTGAAATTAATAAATTCATATGAATACATACGGCATCTCTGTAATTGAGATTGATGCTCAGACCGAAAGGTCGCCCAGCAACAGTTTCAGAAGGGATGAAAGAGTAAGATAAAGTTGCTTCGTGATCTGGTTTGACAACTTTGTTGTATGCAATTGTTGAGAAGTTTTGGATATACAAGTTGAAGTCCATTGGATAGCGGAAGGAGGCATCAAGAGTTTCAAGAATGAAATCAGTTTCTCCTTTGTTAGTAAAACCAACAAGAAATTCGACAAGATTTCCAGCTGGGAATTCTGAAAATATTAAAATATGTAATTAAACAGCAACAAGAGAAGCTTTTATAAATATGAAGTATCCTCCAAAGTAGATATATCAGAATATATATATATTATTAATAAAGCTCTTACCATGACTACTGGCTGTAGTGAAGCTAGGTTTAGTAAATAATATGACTGTATCAGCATCTGGTGATGCTGTACTTGCTTCTTCTTCTATGTCATCTTCAGTAATAACAGTACCTTCTTCACTTTCAACATCAACCGTGTCATCAATAATTTCATCTTCTTGTGCGTACGCCACAGTCTTTCCTAATAATAACCAATAATAATAATTATACATAATAAAAAACAATTTCAAATACCAGAATACATACATATGATGCCATACAAATCCATGATAATTAAAATATTTCAACCGACTATTGCTATTTAAATAGTTTCATCATTTATTAATCATAAATAACTTCATAAGATATATCAAATAACGATTCTAGAAGATACCATATTTTTTCTATAAAGCTCCATTCATCCAGTCACAAGTCTTTCCAAAATACAGCACAGTCTCTCCAAAATAAAACAAAACTGACTACTCCTATCAATAGCTTTTCAAAATCAGACATACAATTCTAAAAGCATATATCATACATTTTTTAATTCTAATAACAATCTAATAATATTAACCATATTGTATAAAAGATTGGAGTATTTGTACAGATGCTATTAGGTAAGCCGCATCCGGCTACTAGAGGAGAGTAACGAAAGTACACACTTTTTTATAAAATTAACTAAACCCATAATAGCAAACAAATGATTATTACCGAAATCAAAAGTGAGAATAATCGCCGGGACGACGAGTAGCAGAAAAATTCCTAAGTTCTTCATTGTTAATTCAGTTTCCTTGCGTTTTCTTCACTCCAGCGAGTCACTACGGGCTCAAACACACATCTGTTCACTTGGTATCCGTCACGAACTCTGCCAGAAGCTTTCGCATACCGTGGCAACTCGTTGATACCTGCTTGCTACGTGGAAGAACGACACCACAATCGTCAATTCGACAACGTGGAACATGAGGAGGCACAAACTATGAGATTAACATGAGCATCCCATCTAACTGAATATTGCAAAGTGTTACTGCCATCTGTTGATAACTTTTTAAACATTCTAAGATGTTTTTGAAAAAAAATGTTATTTTTAATAAAAATGAATTACTTTTGGTAGAAGGATATACGTATACGTAGCTAATATAAGTTTTATTATCGCTTATACTTTGCTTAGGATATTTTAATTCAAAGGAAAAGAATATCTGAAGGTGGAATATTTTGTTTTTATCTATTGAGTCAGATTTGATTGTTCAACGAGGTTTAACGTTATACGTTGGGGACTCTAGTGCTGATAATCTTGTTTAATTTTCTACTTGATTTTAATTTACAGTTCAAATTCTGTTTGTGACTTATCGGCTGTTGAGTGTGTTGTCAAAGTGGTAGGTTAAGAGTAGTTGGTGCTGTGGAAATTTTAATATTTCTTGATGATTGGACTTTATATGTAGGATACAGTTTTGGAGCAATTGTTACGTATATGGTTAAGGAGCACTGAGTAACATAAGGTATCTTTTTGAACATGTTGATTTAACAGTGTATTATTTGTTATTATGTATGTTGTTTAGTTTAGTTTAATTGTATACTACAACATTACAGATATCAGGAAAACTTTTGGGCTCCAAAATGGAATTCGAGGATGACTTCTTCTTTGAGGAGGACAAAATGTTGGTTTTGTCGAGACCATAAGCTTTTATTTTCATATTCAACGTGCTTCCTTGCAGTTTCAATGTTCTTCCTTTCTCTTGTAATATGCATGCCTCGCTGCCATGGTGCGGTGGAACAGTTTAACGGATAATTCGTTGCTGCCTGCAGAAGATCCATTGGAGACTGATGCGAATAGATGGTTGCAGAATGATGATCGTAATATTCTGACCACCGTGCCACTAGCTAGTGTCGAGTTGCATCAGCTGGCCATGATGGAAGATCGCATGTATGCACTACTATTTTGAGTTTTAATTTTATTTTAAATTATAAATATTTTTATCACATATTTGGCCTATTTGGTACTATTACACTTTGCTCTCTCGCACCCATTTTTTACTCTTTACTGCTGCGGAGATCAGACCAGATGTAGAACTGATTGCTCAAGATCAGTCTGCTGCTATCTTACAACCACCTAATTGTCAACTGTAAGTTTTACACATGAACAAGATGTACAGAAGATTAAAGCAGAAAAACTTTATATTTTAAATATAAAGTATAATATAACAAATTATTATAATGCACATTTCATTTCCAGGTTTCGTGATTTTACATGGTATTAATTATACCTAATTTTCTTTTTTTTTTCAATACTTTTACTGCACTGTAATTAAATTATTTTTATCGTTATTGGCTACAATTTTTATTTTACAATGTTTATTGTCGTCAAAATGGTTCATTGTCTAAAAACTCTACCGCTTTACTGTTTTATTGCTATAAATTAATTGTGCATTCTGCATCGAATGATGAATGTAAAGTACTGTGTACAATGACATTTAAATAACATATAAAATTCCACCTCTATTAAACTTTTTTGCTCCTATAAATAGGGGGATGACCATAACTTCTGGGAGTGTCACTATTCAAAAAGATAGCAGTAATCTCATTGGTATCAGTATCGGAGGAGGTGCACCTCTATGTCCATGCCTCTACATTGTTCAAGTATTTGATAATACCCCAGCAGCCTTAGAAGGTACTCTACAATCAGGGGATGAACTAGTGGCTGTGAATGGAGCTTCCGTCAAAGGGAAAACAAAAGTCGAGGTAGCAAAAATGATACAAGCTTGCGATACGCAAGTGAATATCAATTATAATAAATTACATGCTGATCCGCGACAAGGACGTACATTGGACATAGCACTGAAGAAGGTTCGTAATTCGTAGAAAAATATTAACAATCTATTGAATTATATAATTCATAACATAAATATTGTTTATATCTATGTATAACCAAAAGGTTATAATGCATTGTACAAAATAGGATCATATTTGGCTTTAACCTAATGCATTTCTAGGTCAAGCATAGACTAGTCGAAGGAATGGGCAGTGCAACAGCAGATGCACTTGGACTTTCACGTGCAATTTTGTGCAATGATGCACTGGTTCAAAGACTAGCTGCACTACAACGTACGGAGAATCTGTACAGAGGACTTGTTGCACATGCCAAAGCGACATTGCGCGCCTTCTTTGATCTTACGCAAATCTATAAAGGTACTGCTACATGATGGTATTCAGAATAAGTACAATCATTGCATTATACCTTCTACGAATTATAACGTAATGCATTAATTTTATAGCATTCGGCGACACGTTTGCTGCTATTGGAGTAAGAGAACCGCAACCACGCGCCAGCGAGGCTTTCAGACAATTCGGCGAACAGCACAGGCAAATGGAGAAATTCGGTGTAACAATGTTAAAATCAGTAAAACCAATTCTAAGCGATCTTGGTACATACCTTCATAAGGCTATACCAGATACAAGATTGACCATCAGTAAATACGCGGATGCGAAATTTGAGTATCTTTCGTATTGCCTGAAGGTCAAGGAACTTGATGACGAGGAACAGAGTTATGCTGCTCTTCAGGAACCATTGTACCGTGTAGAAACAGGAAATTATGAGTATCGTCTAGTACTTAGATGCAGGCAGGAAGCACGCGCACGCTTTGCCAAGCTTAGATCAGATGTCCTGGTGAAACTTGAACTCCTGGACAACAAGCATGTTCAAGATGTTGTGTGGCAGTTGCAAAAATTTGCATCTGGATTGGCAAAGTATCATGCCAATACTAAAGACCTTTTATCGACAGTTACATTGTTCCCGGTGGAAGTGGATCTATCGCAGACTGCCTTTCAATATAAAAGTGCTGGACAACAGTCATCCGTTGAGAGTGAGGATGGCGATTATGAGGCCGATGAGAAGGTCGATGAAAATGATGATTCGCTGATGCCATCAACAGGAAATTTAATATCTACAGATATTGATGAAATGTAGCGACGTTATTTGTTGCCTCTTGAGTTACTTATATTCTGATTGTCATCATTCAATGTTACCATTGATTCAATGACAAAACAGCTTAAGTTTACTTGAATTTTACGCAATAATCGTTCATCAATGACATTCCTAATTCTGGATCTTCTGTACTTATAGTTTCGATTTTTGTTGCAAATATGATGGGAAAGGTTATATGATTGACTTGCCATTACTCGAAATAATTTATATCGTTTATGAGTCGGATCTGTTAGTTATTAATGATCTCTAAAATATATCGCTTATTCCTACCAAAGATAAATATACGTTTAAAGCGAAGCAACAAAAGATTAGATAAATGAAAAGCTATGTCTAATTGTCTATTCATTAATGCTAATGGTACAAATGTAAGCTTAGGGCAATATACAATAATTTTATTAACAATATATTGCATGTGTTCACTTAACTTTACCTTCAAGCAATTATAAATAGATGCAACATGTTACTTATAAATATAAATAATTACTTCATTAACTAAAACTGATGATAATTTTGAGCTTCGTATCAAAATTTATTATATAACGTACAAAAAAAATTTCAGGCGCATAAGTCAAATTCTTAATAAAACATCAAAGAATGGATTTCCTCAAGTGCTTCATAGGATCAATGGTTTCCATATATGTACCACCTGAAGTTAACGCCCCCATTTTAATTCTTATGGTAAAACCACACGTTCAGGTGATGCATTTGGCTTGAAAAACCCAGTAATTTTCTCAGTTAATACAGATGAATCACTGCACACTCGTAGAGTCCACAAAAGTTCTTGAGTCTATATTTTCAACAATACCAAAGGATGATATAAACACGTTTAAAATGGTAATCAAGAAGATACCACTAACTGTTAAATTATTAGCCTTATTAGCCATGCACATTTGATTATGTATCTTAATGTTATAACAGCTGTTCCAAATAAGGCCAATACCAACAACGACCTGTAGTAACAGACTCAAACCAATCATAATCAAAGAAGGATAATAAAATGGGTGCCGTCCACTAGTTTGAAGTACGTAACGAAACTGATTAGCATTTGCGGATATCAAAGCAAGATCCATCATCCCTTGAGCAATAGTTTTTTTCTGCTGATATACATTAACATCAGGTGAGTTACGAGGTACTGGAACTCCACTGCCAGGTCCTGGTGGGGCAGCCGGAAATGATGGAAAAGGATCTGCTGGTTGATCAGAATCATCTCTAGGATAGACTGAACCGTTTCCGGGTAAAAGACCATCATCTATACCCTCATCGTTATCTGAACTAGGTACAACCTTATCTTCCGGTTCAAGATCATCGATTTCAGGTCCACTAGTGGGTTTTGGATTATTCGTATTATCAGTTTCCATTAAAGGTTCCTTTTCCGCGTGATTAGTATCGAAATTGCCGTTGTCAGTACGTAACATTTTAATTGACGGTTCAGCTCGATTTGAATAGTTATCACTAACCACGTCCATTGGCAGGATGACGTCAACGCTCTTTCTCTCTTTTATATTTACCGCCATTTTCACTTGAATATTTAAATTACGTAGCTCTCAATAGTGTCTTTTTTTGAACTGACGTGTGTTAATAATCTTCAACTGGGTCTTTTTGTGCGTCAACACTCGCAACGAGTACACATTGTCGTTAATATTAAGCTTGATTAACTACTCAACTGTGTGCACAGTGTGTTTTTAATTCCACTTTTTTCTGCTTTATTAATTCAGCAATTGCGAAACACGTTTGTCGTACTTTATCGCTTTTACTAAGTGAAGTTCATGTTTGCATCTTTATACTTTATTTGCAATTTCTAGAACCCAGCAAGTAGCCTGACTCAGTTTACTGGGAATGAAATTGCATTGCGAGCACGTCATCGGCCTCGACCAGAATTATATAGTTGATGCATGGACGTATAATGGAACATGTATAAATTTAATTTAATCTTCGAGTTTTCTAGTATTTACTTGCACAAAGGAGAGCGTGAGAACTTTTATACTTTAACTCTGTCTTAGTAATTTCTTACTGTTTTATGAACTTAAATATGCGTAAAGTCGTCGATCTGTGTGCTTCAATGTTTTTGAAATTTGAAAGTCATTAATTTTTAAGATTCCACTACATATTTATCATTACACTGTTCACGCAACTTAAGTATAAATTCAGTTTTAAAGTCGTCAGTTTATTTTATTTTCGGTTTTGCACTGTTCTTACGTGAAATTTATATTTTAATGAAATTTTTTATATGTTCTGACTGGTTTTTGTAAGCACGGTGATATAGAGAACCTTTTTTTTTTTATTAAGGAGTGTTGACTCGGCTATGACTTTCTCACTATTGAATAGACATACTCCCAGTTAGTTACTTTTAACGGGGAATCAGCTTCAAGGACGATATGTGGACCAAACGGTGGGGATAAACGAGTATAAGGCGCGTGAAAAAAATTAAGGTAGACTCATTCGGATTTTCGGTTTATTCTTTCTTTATTGGACAAGGAATCGGAGGTTGTAATTTTAAATTCTGATTTTGAAGAAATTTACCAATTTTTTACTTTCTTGGGCAACTGACCTAGGAGGCAGAGATACAATAAAAGAAAAATTGTATTATATGTGTACAATCTCATGGATTGAGCAAGTTGAAGTTACTTATGGTTTGAAATTAATGGCGGCTTGTTTATTTGTTAACATTTATTCAATTTATGCATTTTCTACGTCGTCGGTCACAGCAACGGCTTCAATTTCAACTTGAGCTCCCTGTTAGACAATTAAAATAATTTATTTGTAAATTTACATTGCAGCTGCCAAAAGTTTACAATGTTTAAGCTTCGTTCCTAGAATATTTGCAAATAGTACTTGTAATATATCTTACCACTGGCAACTTTCCAACTTGAAATGTTGATCTGGCTGGATAGTTCTTAGTGAAAACTGGTAGGCATATAAAACAAATAAAATTGAATAAGGGTTCCAGTACTGTGAATTATATACTCGCGTTAAGTTATTGCAAGACAATACATAACAATAGTTTTTATAAATCAAATGATCTATCATAATTCACATAATAATTTTTGTTTGCTTTGAATACTTACATTCTTTGTATATTTCATTCACTGCAGCAAAGTCTTCGATATTGTTTAAAAGTATTGTAGTCTTGACAACTAAAAATAAGCATATATATATAAATATAGGTATATTTATCTTTTATATACCTCAAAATATTAAAGCAAAAAAAAAGATTCTATATAAATCTTGCAAACCTTTTTCAAAATTGGACCCAGCCTCTTCTAAGATATATTGCATATTTATCAAGGCCTGTCGAGCCTCTGCAGCAACACCGCCACTCACAAGTTTTCCTTCAGATCTTTTGACACCCAGTACTCCAGAGACATAAAGAGTCCGGTCAACCAAAATGGCCTGACTGTTAATAAAATGTATAATCAGAAAGACAGAATTTAAAAAGTATGAAGAGATAAAACATTCTATATACGCAAGAGAGGATGATTATGCAATAATCAAAGTCGCATAGTAATACAGTAATTTAAAAAAAAATCAATTCAAGTCATTCAATTCTGTTAAGCTCTTAATTGCCAATTGACATTTTCTGATTACACTTTTTACTTACTTATATGGTCCAACGGGTTTTGGTGCCAATGGAGAATCTATTATCTTGCGAATAATTTTCCTACTTGCCATGATTACTGATTCTACGTTCCACTCGCACTGGACTATGGTACATGCTCCAGAATAAAGTACTCGTATGAGCATCAAAAGGATGATAAGCTAACGCATACATTATATAAACTAATGTGTAGAGCTTCATACAAATAAGACACAGATAACGTTTGACCACTGATTTACTCTATCGACAATGAAATTAAAAAGTCCATTCGAAAATGAACCGAGAGCGCTAAGTGCACCATTGCTTCTCTGTTTATTGCATGCATTTGACCGAGACAGAATATGCTCTCAGCAATAGTGACTTGGAGAAAGCACGTAAAAACGCTTGTACGAACGACGGACCTAAAGAATCGCTGCCCCCTTACAGATATCTGTTACTTAATACGGTATATTGTTGTTCACGTAGCATTCCAATGCTATAAAACTGTTTAGTCTGTATTTCGAGTCGATTCAACACCACCGAAATTCGCTTCAAGCTTTGATAGTTAAAAGTAAAATAAAAGTAATCGCACCGCTAATTTCTACGAATGATATATGATTTATTTGAAAACTTGTCACGTTACTCCGTTTGCAGACAATAGTTGACAATTGCATCAATTGTACACAGCGCTTAAAATATATGATACACGATGTTAGTCGTGCAAAGCGATATAATCAATAAGAATTGCAAGCAAAGCTAATAATCGCTTACAACGAATACAAGATCGGTAAATCAAAATGGCGTCCGGCAAAATGTTTGCGTTGCACGAATCTTTCCAGAAAAGTTTAAATCGATTCGACACCGATGGCGCGATGAAATCTCAAAGTTTGCAGCACAGACATTTTTTTTATTACGATATATATAGCGTATACATAGCTCTTTTTCTCCATTTTTTTGTTCTTTTTCTTTGTTTTTTCTCGTTTAATGTCTGTGTATCCTGTGTGTTCCGTGATTCCACGCTTTTCTTCTTTATCGTAAATTTCTTCTTCTTGCAATATAATCGCGTCTAAGCACGGTCAAAGTAGTACAGTATGCTTTATTAACAACAATAGTAATAGAGTCGGTCGACTGTACAACGCACTTTGTACGGAGCTTTAATGGGCAGTGTTATTACGTCGACCGCGTCTCTTACGTCCACTTCCGGCTGGACGACTTTGGGCCCACTGTTCGTAGAAGCGTTCGGCTTCAAGCCATTCCTGATACTTGTACCACCATTCTTCCCATTTGACGTAATCGTCGAGGCTTAGGTCACGAAGGTATCCACGAGCTTTGTAATAATCGTAACGAACACGAACGTCGTCCCAGCATTCGAGCCCTCTGGGACCCTGAGCGAGCAAAGACTCCGGATAATGTCCTGGAGGTGGTGAATCATATCCTAATCGGGCGATCCTCTCTTCGCCTTCGATCACGACCTTCATGGCATTTTCGCCGTCCTTTGTAATGCGCATGTTCTCCATGTCTCGACGATCCACGCTCCACTGTGCCATCTTGCCAAATCTGCAAAGTGAATCCCGAGGTATGAGTGAACATTGGACGTATTTATTTAGTTGCTTATCAATGTATCGTGACATGGTATTCCAGTTGAGATCTCTTGTTACTATACTGTACCTTTCAGACAAAGTCATCCTGGGTGGACCCACGTGTGACGTGTTCGAGGAGCTATCGCTGTCCTCACTTGGTGATGATTCTGGTGGAGGATGCATCATTGCTGGAGCACCATGACCACTTGGGTGTGTCTTCTCTACCTTGACTGGTTTACGCATCTGTACAAAATTTGAATGGGATTTTGTTGCTCTTGTTAATCCTTAGAGATCCGGATGATGATATAACGTTTCGAAGTCCATATCTGACTTTTATGCAAATAACTCACTCACATAAAAAACTTCCACATATTTTCAAAGGATTCATGAAAATTACACATCGGCTCTCTAAAGATTAAAATGATACATGTAGCTTTAGTGTAAACTTACATTATCATAGGGTATTTTTTTATGTGTACCCTTTTCTTAATACTCTGCCATTCGTTGAGAAACAGAAGCTTGATATAAACATAATACTTCGTGCTGAAATTTGCATACTAGGTATTGAATCAATATGTATGAGATATCAAGATGTTGCAAAAGAACGATTACTCTCCTTAAATATGTGTAAAGGACAGACAAAATTTTCCTTGTGTCATATAAAGAAGTAGCCCTAAATTCTAAAATTTGTTGCCAATATCCTATTCTTTAATCAATTTCATGTAACTGTGCAACAGACCTCATCACACATTCTCTGTTGGCTTTTATTATAGTTTTTGAATAAGGCTAATATCTGAAGAGATGCATGGATCAAATATATTCCACTACTAGCAAGACGTAATTGTGGTCAGTTCTGTGCTACCATTCATTTATTAATTGTTCTTGTGAAATTACTATCAACAAGATTTCACGAGAAGTTCTAAAATATTAAATGTCGATGAATATATATTTACCAATGGGATGGGATCGGGCACTCGTGGATCCTCTGGCATCCTGCTATGATGCTTCTCCTTGCGTCGTACCTTAACTTCTTTATCCTTGACAGCCTTGTAATCCTTGTGGTGCCTCGCTGGTGGCTGAGGAGCTGGTGGTGGTGTTCGCGGACGCGGCAAAGGTGGTGATCGTGGTCTAGTACGTTGTGGAACAACCCGCGAACTAGACGGTACCACCTCCTTGGGATGAGTTCGAGAACGAGCTGGCGAGACTGATCTCGATCGCGATCGCGAAAGCGGCGCGACGCGATGTCGTTCCTTGGGAGAGCAGACGGAACAAGATCTGTCGGAACAGGTGCTACCTGAGCTTGGACTTCGCGCGGGTCTGCCTCTAGTATGTGACCGTTCACGAGGTGATCTGGGACTCCTTGGTCGTGGACTACGTGGACGTGGACTGTGCGGACTGCGTGGCCTGGGACTTCTAGGACTGCGCGGATGACCTCTACTTGGTTCCCCACTTGTTGTTCCTCCAACATAAAGTTCCTTATATCCGCTATGCCTCCATCTATTTGGATCCCTCTCCTCAACCTCGAGGATTTTCTTGTTCCAGTAACTCGACCGAGATTCGCGAGCTTTACGCATTAAACTATCTAGCTCTCTTCGTTTACCAGAGGTTTCACCATGGGGTCTGGGCTGCGATACACCTGTATCCATTCTCATCTTGCTTGATCCACTTCCACTGCCACTATCACCTCGTCTTCTACCATCATAGTCCCGCGACATCCCTAAAAAGATAATATAAAACAATTAATCTGGTTACCAAATTACTTATCAGAGTATCCACAGCTAATGGCACCGATGCATTAATGATTTCTTCCATCATAAACATAATAACATAATATTTACCTAATAGTTGTAGTAATCAAAGCTGATGAGGCAGGACGATAAAACAGCCAATCCGAACTCCTGCGAGAGCAGTGTAACACGTTAATTCTCATAATTACGACAGAACGTTCGAAACGATAATACGTCACTTGAATCGTCATAGATCCACAATAAGAACCAGTACCACTCATCCTCGAGGTTTGCTGGTTTAATAGCAAACGAACAATACCGCGAACCGGAATCGCCCGCGATCGCCAACCGACACGGAAGCGAAGGGGCGAGATAAACGAAAATGTTTGGACTCGTGTATACGCGCGACCCGGACATCGCCCGCCGTGCAATGTCTTACCGTCAGGAAGCTGAACGCTCGGATCCAATCCGGATCCATAAGCATCCCGAATGCATGGAATAATTGTACGAGATTCGGAAGTCATATAGAAGCCAACGGGAGGTGTCGCGACGCGATCCGAAGATCCAGCGAAGGTCTCTCTTGGTCCAACGAAGCGACCAGGGTAAAGAGTAGAAGAAGGCTAGGAATGCTGTATCAACCATCAAAACATCCACGTCAGTTTTGATTTATCGTTAACCTCCAAGTCATCCACCCACGAAGCTCGTACAACCATAATCTCTAGAAGATGTTCACCTACTACCCGACAGCGTTGGCGAGATCGTAACTAGAGGAAGCCTCCCTCATCGTGCACGTCTGTTCGCATCTAAGGAAGGCAAATCCACGCGAAAACAGGACGAACCAAGGGCTCGAGTACCTGACAAACATCCGAGAAATTGGCACGCACCAACCCCATACCGACGGGATCACCGCTGGCGTCGTCGTCGCGAAATCGTTCCTGGCATTACCCGGGTAATACCTTCCCAGTACCGTAGCGTACCGTAACGTAACATATTGTAGCGTATAAGGCAAGGCGTAGTTTCGTACCATTACCGTACGTGTATATACGCTTAACAATATATCCGGAGACGACGTACTCGAGGAACGCGTATAACGGATTAACGTAGAAACCCACCAGGAAGCACCTCGACGTTTATAATCGCGATGAACCGTACCGATCCGAGATCCTTTCGCTCGAAGATTGTGTCAGCCCTTATGGTTCGTACACCTTCGCACTACGTTCTTTTTTTCTCCTTTTCAGGACGCACAGCACTTCCTTCGTGCTAGCCACAATGTCGTACGACTTTGCGCAATGCTAGGTCGCTGGCATGCATCGAGACCCGCAACCATTTATGTTCAATGAACCTTTACAAACGAACGATAACCGATTAATTATTCAGTGTCGTAGTGTTCATGATGAACTACCATCAACAATACACGACTTGACTCATACGAGTCTCACCGCTTTCTTTCTTTCCTGTTTCTTTTCTCTCTCTCTCTCTCTCTCTCTAGCTTGGTTTTACTCGACTTCCTTTGTATTTTAACTCTGAACACCAATCAATTACCCACCCGATGTCGCGACACGCGGCACGCGTCGCCTTGCCCGATTATTTCAACGCGGCCAACAGCCTCTCGAAACTCCGATTACTCGGCGACACTCACTTTTCTCACGACGACTCGTAAACTTGCATTTTTCAACGACGATTCTTTTTCAGATATTCGGGTGCGCGTGACGTTGTAACAATGGGGATCGTTGAGGATTGCTGAGGATTGGAAAAGATGGAACGGACAGGGACTGACTGAACTTGACCAATCGCAGTGGGAGATTTTACTGGTAGTTTATTTCATAGCCAATCACGTGGCGCTGTTCTGTGCCGTCCAATCTTGTAAGGTCGCTTCAAGCGACACTGTGAAGCTAGCTGCATATAGGATATATAGAATTAATTTTTAAATAATTATTAGTCAATAGTCAGATAAAAAGGCCAAGATATGGTTATTGCTATTGGATTTGAAGGTAGTGCTAATAAATTGGGTATTGGTATTATTAATGATGATAAAATTTTGTCTAATGTCAGACATACATATATTACTCCACCCGGCGAAGGTATTTTAATATTTATATTTATGTTAATGTTTCGATAAGTCATAGGTTGAGGTTAAAAATAAACTAATGTTTATACTGTAGATTTATATTTTACTGATAATCATATGCAGTCAATTGTAATCTTTATTTGATAATACTCTTGACGTTACATGTTTTTATGTGCGCAGGGTTTCTACCTAGAGAAACAGCACAACATCATCGGGAACATGTACTCAGTGTGCTGCAAAAAGCTTTGAAGGATGCAGAGGTTACAATGAAAGATGTTGATGTGATATGTTACACTAAAGGACCTGGCATGGGTGCTCCGTTAACTGTGGTTGCATTAGTAGCTAGAACGGTTGCCCAATTATACAATAAACCCATTGTTGCTGTAAATCATTGTATTGGACATATAGAAATGGGTAGATTGATTACAGGCAGTAAAAATCCTACTGTTCTTTACGTATCTGGAGGGAATACACAAGTTATTGCATACGCTAAACAACGGTACAGGATCTTTGGTGAAACCATAGACATTGCTGTTGGAAACTGTTTAGATCGGTTTGCAAGATTGTTAAAACTCTCTAATGATCCTAGCCCTGGTTACAACATAGAACAGCTTGCAAAAAAGTAAGTTAGTCATATATTAATGAACAGTGATATTCACTTTTGTTATAAATACCTTGTTGTTCAGCATTTCTGTATTAGACTATATTTCATGATTGATGAAACAGAGGACAAAAATTTGCACCACTACCATATGTAGTAAAAGGCATGGACGTATCATTCTCTGGTATATTAAGTCACGTAGAGGATCGTCTTCAGGGTTGGCTCGACTCGAAGGAATTTTCCCCAGAAGATCTCTGCTTCTCTCTTCAAGAAGTAGTCTTCGCCATGCTCATAGAAATAACAGGTAATCGTTTGATACCATACGAACCAACAATCTATATTAATTTTCTTAGAATACAGTTATGGTGAATTATAAAAACATCCTGCCGTGAATATCAAACTATTTCATCGAGTTATTTATAACCATTCAAATCTTCTCTTGGATTTTCCACATTAATACAATTTTCGTGGAATTACAGAGAGGGCGATGGCTCATACGTGCTCCAACGAGGTGCTGATTGTGGGTGGCGTGGGATGTAACGAGAGATTGCAACAGATGATGAACATTATGTGCAAGGAAAGAAATGCAATTCTTTACGCAACCGACGAACGATTTTGTATTGATAATGGACTGATGATAGCAGTAGCTGGTTTACTTCAATATAAAAGTAATGGTCCCACACCGTGGTTACAAACGACATGTGTTCAAAGATATCGAACGGACGATGTACTTATTTCATGGAGAAAATAAATCCAATTATTTATAATTGTGATACAAATGAACGTATCTAATTATAAGACGCTATCCATCCTTTCCAGCTAATGAACGTACTAATTTGTTCTATACGCCCACAAATCTGAAAATCGATACGTGAACACAACCCATGGTGTGTTTAAAAAATAATAAAAAAAGAGGAGTATTCTCCGTCTAAAGTATCAAGATAAATTTAATAGCGACGCAACGTATTAACTGATCTATCATCGCGATAAGATATCTAAATGTTTAGTTAAGTAATCCTGATTAGTAAAACAATATTTCATCGCTATCATAACACATCTATGAATGACTTTTGCCATCACAACCCCAATCATTCAGATGACTGAACATTTAATCATGCAACCAGTGCGTAAGCGGGGTATCGCATAAGAATCCTTTATCGCATCATCTAGGCGTTTAAACGCACAGCTCAAGTAAATAAGTCGCGCATCAAGTATTCTGCAAATAATGTATGACTGGCCAGCGAGGGGTAACAAGAAAGGGAAAGAGAAAAGAGCATCATTCATTATTTTTAGGATCGAACAAATGATACCAACGTCGTGTCACGTCCCAGTAATCCGATGGGACTGACGGAAAGAAAAAGGCCTTGACAACTGTTCCACGTGTACGTCACAACCATTGTCTTTTTCCCCAGAAGACTTTTTTTATTTATAGACCACGTGTTCCCTCGAACTTGAGCTAATTTCGAGCAGTATATTACAAACCATAGAGATGGAGTCCCCAAAGGCAAGCACGAGCACACATCACCCTATCCAATGTCTACTGAGAACTGAAAGAGACCCTGAGTCAAAGAATATTCATCAAGAGTACCTGGAGGAGAACCTTGTACTACGAGGTAAAGCATCATATATAGGTAGACAATAAAAGTAATAAAAAAATTTTTTTAAATTCTTCCTCGACAGGCAATAGCGACGATATAGCGTGGTCAGGTTCATCGGGCTAGGCAGGCGCACAGCTGGCTCGAATCCAAGTACCGCCTTGTCAGCAAGGCAAAGCTAGCAGCAGCAGCAGCAAGCAGAAGCAGCTGAGCAGCGCGGGCGGGTAGCTTTCGCGAATCTCAGGTCGTCCTCTGGGTTGACTGGTATTATACTACAGCTCTGAGGAAGGTGACCGACTAGGGTATCGGGATTGAACAGTGTAAAGTATAAAGGGTGCGCAAGAGTTTCCAAATACGGGTGTATGAAGATCAGAGGGGGCACCTCAACGTTGGACTTCATAGAGAGGGAAGTCCCGTACCCCGTGGAAGACGTCGCAGAACGGTAGCACAGCGCGGTAATCGATAGCCGAATGAATCGTAGCCCACAGCGCCAGTGAAACAAGTGGTGGATCGTAGTTAGCAGTTCCTACCGAGGAAAAGTGTTCAGCATTACGGCTTGTGTAGCTGGTGGTGGTCGGGCTGTGTTGTTCGGTCAACCCGTGATAGGAAGTGGTGCGTGAGATGTCCCGGTACCCGGATAAATAGACGATCTTTAAAAGGTGAGTCGCGTGCGACTGTGACTTCTCGGTTTTATCTGTATCTCTCTTTCTCTCTCTCTCTCTCTCTCTCTCTCTCTCTCTCTCTCTCTCTCGGCTCTCTCACGGGAACACACTCCCTCGGTCTCCCCGGCTATTTCTGTATTTACAACGGGGAACCCGCGGCGAGGTGTCGCGAGGAAGAGGAACAAGTGCGCGACATCGTTCACCATTGCGATTTTAAACTTGCAAAGCTCGGAGGCCCCAGTCCAACTCATCTTACAAAAATTCAGCCATCCTCCTCCAAGTAGTTTGCCGTTTTCCGGCTGACGGGGAAGGCTGTTTCTCTATTAGCTACCTCATGGAAATTGATCGTCAGCGACCATGTAAACATCGGATCTGGTGATCAGCCTATTCCCGAAGAGTACATAATTGTTTTGAGGTTGCCGGATAACGGAGGACGCTTCGGGCCTAGGTGACCGAGGAAGAATCGATTCCCGCTTATGTGGAACGTGCTGGAGCTGGGAGGGGATAGTTCTGAGGTAGTCTCCTTGAAGGGTGGGGGGTTAAAATGACATGGAGGGGGTAAATTGTTTGAGTGGTGGGGGTAGAAGATACACAACGAATCTAACTCACCTATCTAGGCCAGTAGCTCTCCACCCTTATCGGACTGCCAAGCTAATGTCGCTACTAGGATGGCTCGCACGCTCTAGTTTCGTGCGCCATTCGACCACTGGTCGATAACGCGAGTTTGAATGATTTTTTTATCGTCCTTTGCCCTTCTGCCAATCTTCTTCTTTCAATACTCCTTTATATCCAGCTGTTATTATGGCTCCAGTCGTTCATCAATTATGTCGAATCACGGACTATGTGTCTCTATCTTGATACTTTTCTTCTCTGCTACCACTTCCCAGTACGGCTTTTTGGCTTCCTTGACTTCTCACGGCTTTAGATTGAAATCGGCGACGTTCTGCTTTTTATCTTGGACCATCTCGAATGTTTCCTCGAGGACGCTCGAGTCGAGCCAAGACATATTTGTGTCTCTTTGACCTTTCGCGTGCTCCACTCCAATGCGAATACCTTCTCTTTCCTTTTATTCAAGATTCATCATGGCTGCGCTCTGTTCAATGCGGATCTCATATATTTCTGGAACTCAATTCAATTTAACGGATAGTTTGAGTTAGTTTTTATATTACAGAATTATACCGTTGGTAATTATATATTTGAAACATCACAGTTTTTGAGGTTATCTGCATTTTACACGTTGCGTGGTACGGTATATGCAAATCCAAGCTGTACAGTATATTAGAAAAATTGTAATAATTTTTTTAAGGACCTATATGTATTCGTTAGAAGCTTATCATAATCTTTCTTACTGTACTCACCCATAAAATATATGCTGTTAAGCAACGACGTCTGTTCCACTCGAAACGTCGTCCAGAGAATAACAAGAGTGTCTTAATCAGCATCGACGAAAGCGAACTGTCTTCGACATTAATTTTTCGACGTTTGCTTTTCGAAACGATTGTCTATTTTTTCCTGAGTGCCGCGATCCTCGAAATTTCATCTCAGGCGTCTTCTACGTGGAACCGAAGAGCGGTGATTTCTGCAATAAATGAAGAACGCCGATACCGTGAAATGCGGAAGTGCATGATTTATTTTTACCATCCACCCCCGCGATACTTCCGGTTCCGCAGAGTAACAACGCTTGGGATGAATTTCAAAAACTTTACTGAAACCACATCGAGTAGTTGACACGTTTTGCAAATATTTATCAATTTTTTTTAATAAATATTTACAAATGAATGCATCCCTGTAATATATACGCTGGATATATTCTGTATAATATATCAGTCGCTATATCGTGATTAATAATTAATATAAAAATGTTATGAGTAAACATCATTTATTGATAGTACAAAACGCTGAAATGATCAACATTAAAAACTTCGATTTCCAAGTTTGTTAATTCAAATGTTTGAAAATATAGAGCAGAGCCATGTATATAACGATTATTCATAACCACCAGTTATCCCTCCCTTAACAAATGTAGCTTCTTTATTAATCGTGTGGTATTAAACCTAACCCGGAAATCGTAGCTAATGTAATTCTATACTTAGCCATGGGTTAATTCAAAATTTTATTAATTTCTATCTTCAGTTTTTTGCCCCATTCTCATACCCATACATACCACGAAAAAGACGGCAACTGTTGCGACATGACGTGCAAACATTGAGTCGTAAATATTTTCACCTCAGCCGTGAACGATGGTAAAAACAGTAACCAGGATTACCAATAAATCGATTTCCGAAGTTCTATCGAGTAAAATTGACCTTTATTATGGGAACAGTTCCACTAGCTAACGTTACAGTGTAATACAAAAATTTCACTGTGTTAGCATATACGCTTAACTTATTTGTACTGTAATACTCGGAATTTGAGGTTAGACAGCTGTTTACTACACGAGCCACGTATCCGAATAAGAAGTTAATAAATGACGTTAAAGATTCATGGTCGAAAAGAATCAAAAAATTCTAGATACTCGTATGAAGTTACTCCCAGTAATACTCACGTGCTAATATTCTATCCGCTGCTGGTGAATATGATTACGCGAAATTCCATAATTGAGACAAATCTTTATGCGACTGTAGTTTCGCGAGAGCGCGTTCCCAGACAATTTGTCAAGTGAAACGAGGAAGTTTGATAGACAGGTAATAAATAAAGAAAAAAGAGGAATACGTGAGTTAGTTACGTGAAAACAACTGGAACGAAAAGTTACCACGAAGGAAGAATACCTGTACCGTTGAGAAAGTAGATATTTAACAAACAAGATATTTATTTAGATAGGGAGAGAAAGGGAGATGAATGAAAAGAAATGAAGGGGTTGAATGAGAGATAATGAGATCAAAATGCAAAAATATGATGGAGATGCTGTGATCAAAGTCTATTTATACATTATATAAATATCTATGTATATATAGATATAGAAGAGAATAAATCTGGTTTACAGATTATGACGTGGCTAAGGATCACACTGATGACGGCGAAGGAGAGAAGCTGCGCCGCCGGATGAAACAGGAGAGCGGCTGCTCACAGTGAGATAACCCCTGCAGCCTCTGAAAAATCCCGTCTCATGCTGAGCGACAGAAGATTCGATGACGACGGGGGTGTCGAGCCTGATCGCAATGGAAACGGGTTCGGAGCGGCGATGGGTTCAGGCTCGTACCTATTGGCGACAAGCGACGGATTCAACTTCGATGCGACGCTCCCAGCGAGCGTCGTCGCAACGACGGCAACCGGTATGCCGGTTATGTCAGGTTGTACCGGTAACAAGGAAGTCAGATACGCGCCATTTTCTTCGGTCAGTACGTCACTTCCGCCTCCTCTACCACCGCCCCCGCCGCCGCCGCCACCGCCACCCTTACCTCTGCAGATGCAACAGAGAACTTACTCCAGATCCATGACTTCCTTACCACCGGAGCCCTTTATGATAATGCGATCTAAGGCACTGAACAGGCGGGTTTCCATTAACGTCGGTGGCGTTAAGCACGAGGTACTATGGCGCACTCTGGAACGACTTCCTCACACGAGGCTGGGTCGTCTACGTGACTGCAATACCCACGAGGCCATCACTGAACTATGCGACGACTACTCACTTATCGACAACGAGTACTTCTTTGACCGACATCCGAAGTCCTTTAGCTCAATTTTGAATTTCTATAGGACCGGTAAGCTCCATCTCGTTGACGAAATGTGCGTGTTGGCGTTTAGCGACGATCTCGAGTATTGGGGAGTCGACGAGCTCTATCTTGAGAGCTGCTGTCAGCACAAGTATCATCAGCGTAAGGAGCACGTGCACGAGGAAATGCGCAAGGAGGCCGAGTCGCTAAGACAGCGCGAGGAGGAGGAATTCGGCGAAGGAAAGTGTGCCCAGTATCAAAAATGGCTGTGGGATCTTCTGGAGAAGCCTACGACTTCCATCGCCGCCAGGGTGAGTCCTTAATACGATTTATCATCCACAAGACGTCATCTTTACACTCAACTATACTTATTTGTCAAATAACTCAACTTTTTTGACGTCCTCCTTTGACGCACTTTACGGTACATACTCCCTTATCCAATACTCGGACTGTATGTCACGCATTCAGATTGATCAACGTTATCATTCTTAATGATCGCTCCACTCTGGCTTATTCGATCGTTACGCGTCCTTGGCTCGTAATCTCTAAGACGGGAATAGTACGTCCACCATACGTATAGGTTATGTTACAACCTCAGGATCGATTCACGGATCGAATTTAAAGAGTGTCGTGAGCACGCTTTATACTCTTATGTCTTACCTTCGCGTTACTCCCTTTTCTCTTTACGTTAACCTTTCACGTAGTCTAACACGATAAACCCACGCTTGCCCTTTCACAATCCCCTGTGAATTTCATTGTCGTAACACACTTTAAACGTTATCGACGTTTGCAGCTCGTGCTGGAGTCATACGAACCGAGGTACTGAAAAATATAAACGGTGCTAACGGCACCATATTATTTATATTTTTCTTATTTCATTATCACTGTGTAATAATCGTAGACTTCAGAATAGACGGATTTAGCGTAGAGAGCGCGGCGAGAGTCTGTTTCTTGGTTCATCAGAGAGATGCTCGTTACTTAGTTGAAAGTTTAATGATTGCAGTTATATATATAATTCATACATATAAATATACAAACGATCATCAACATTTTTTAGCGTGTATACACTGTATCGTTTTTTTAGCGTTGTTCAAGAGGTTAATTCTTTGCAGAAGCATATATATTATATACTGGCACTGTTACTTACTTCTGTACTTCCCATATTGTCATTTCCTCAGCTGTTTTCTTTCTTTAGAGAGTCATACGTAAGTATCCATTAGTCACTGTAGTGTCAAAATTATAGACGTAATTATATTTACTTGTCGACGTACGTAATATACTTTATCGTTTCTAGGTGGTGTACGACAGCGCTATTATTCCTCTCTGTACATAACCTAGCTTTCTTATAGCTTGTAGTTGATACACGCTGCTGCAGTGTATTAACGTGTGTATTTATCAAAAAAAAGATAAAGTAAAATACGGTTTTTATCGCTCGATGATGATGATGATGATGGGAGGGTTTATACGTGATTACCAGGCATCATGTACGTCCCTTCTCGACACCGCTTCCTAAATGAATGACGAAAAAAAAAATTAATTGTAGTATTTCGTACCAATCGATTCGTTTTTCTCACCTCGTAAAGAGACGAACGGCGAATTGATTTTGTTTGTCATATGGCGATACGCAGCGGCATTTTACTGCCCGACACTTTAAAACCAATGTAAATCCGACTTAACACGTATCCGGTATAGGATGCCACTTTCCTTTATCTTCTTATTTGCATACCTATTGCCTTCGAGTCTAGTATTTTCTCTAGAAGTCAATCGAGACTTTAATCCCGGAAAATGATTGGTCAATGATTATTTAAAATTTTTGCAAATAATTACTCTGTGCCTATATATATATATATAATTAAAGCAAAGTAGATGTTCATATATATATATTATACATGAATGATAATAATACAGTACATTAGCATATATACGTTATGCTTGAGGATTCTGAAAGAAGGCGTCCTGCGTTGTTTACACAAATTACACAAAATCATTGGATTAATTTATCCATCAAATTTCATCTTTCAGTCAGTATCGTGTGTTGTCTAATATCTAGCTAATTGATCTGTACCAAACTTAATTTTTGGTATACCTGTATAGTCTGTTTGCGTTTACTTGGCCCAACTGGGATTTATCATTACTGTCTCGAAGGCATCTACTGCAATTGCCTTGCTGTATACCACGATATGCATAAGCGGCCACAGTGCACTTATGGGCACTGGCATTTGAATCCTTTGGAGTGTTCGCATCTGCGCCAATGACTTACGTGACATTAGACAATTTACCTATCTGAATCGCCATTATTATGAACACGTTATGCATTATAGCCAACATAATTCCGGCATGTCAAATATACCGGTCGTTTCTGATTCCCTTTGAATTATATCGACGCGTAAAGTTCGCATCGACCCTTATACATCGCAACTGGTAATCGATCGTCGGCTAATTTCACGCGTATAACGAATCGCGAATTGTGGGATACTTATTTCTTTGTCATTATCATTATCAATGATAATAATGATAAAATTATTATTATATACAGCCAGTATAAAAATTCTTATTGCAAAATATCTCACGTTATGCAAACCCAATACATGTATAACCGCCAAATCGACTGGTGCAACGGCGCTTTCTTTACCGATTGTTCTCTCTTCCGCTTGGGCCAGCAAGTATCGTATTGTAATAATTCTGTTGTATATATATTATATATAAAAATTAAAAAATACGAAAAGGGATGTGACAGGTACGGATTAAATTAATTGCACGGATTAAAGGGAAAATCGCATGGTATATTTTGTATTTACCAATCAATGATTATTGTTTATTTATTTATTTTCATAATTTATGCATTACACGCTAAACATTCCACATGTAAAAATGTGCGAAGCAAACGCCTCTCGTTCACTCCTCTTTGCATTCGATGTATATGTGTATATATATAAAAGTATAATGTGACGTATGCGCATACGTCACGTGTGTAATACCTGTGCCTCGTTCGCTATAGTACATAGCAATGATTAAGGGCTGGTTTAAATTTATTTTTTTTTTTTGCCACGGGCATAAAGTAATGCGCTGCGTAGGCGCTCACGATGTACATTATAGTGACGTAATGTTGATACAGTACAAGTTAAAATGTGGGAGCGGGGTTTTGATGGGATATTCAACGGTGTGTGTATGTGCTTGGCGAATGTGAACTATTAAACATATTGCAGGGCATAGAAAAAATATTGCCATGCGATCAGTTGTGAATGAATAAAAATTAAGAAACGATTCTTATAGAACGATTTTCATACGATGTCGTCGAGAAGTGACGAGATCGAGTGAGAATCGACTCGAATCGTAATCGAATCAATATTTCGAGTCAGTAACGATAATCGATTGTAAAGTATGAAGTTTCGAGTCAATGAAGAATTTCGATTGCAGCTAACTTCAGAGTAGAGTCTATGCAGTGAATATAAAGTCGAGTTGTCAATTTAATTGAAATCAAGTCAAAGTCAAGTCGAAGTCATCGCCGAGTTCGGCAGTTTGCATTCGTCTCGAACGACGACAAAGGTACGAAGAAAAATTTCCTAACCTCCAAACGTGCCTTTCGTGTGTCGTTTCGAGGGATGCAAACTACCAAAGGTGATTCGCACTTGAAGCACGAAGATTTTTTATCTGTTTCTTACACCTATTAAGTCTTCGAGCTTTAACGTCGATGATCCTTAAAACCCCTTTACACGCAAATATGGCAATGATTTGTACTTACTTACGGCCCATCTTGACGATTCATAATTGGCCGTGCGCAACAATCGTTCCTTCCTTTAAGCAGAGAGGAAAGTGAAAGTAAAAGAAAAAAAATGTTTTTTTTTTTCAAAACCGTTTCCTCGTCTGCTCTTTTTTTTCGTCCTTGCAGTACATATGTATAACGTCTCACGAAAGAGCCTCTGGCCTGTTACGTTCAGTATCGCACCGACAACCACCCCCAATGAGCGAGTCTTAATTACCAGTCTTGATTCTGGCGAAAAGCGAGAATTGACAAAGTTTAGTAAATTTAGGGGAAAAAAAAATCCAAATTTTTTCACATACAAAAATTATGTATCCGAGCCGTACTGTCGCCATCCAGCTAGCACTTCCGTTATCCAATTTTTCCTTGGTACCTTTCTCAATTACTTCCGGTCCACGTGTTGTCCCACTTGTTTAGCGCTAAAGCGTTCATGCTTTGTGGCCTTAGAAAAAGTCTTCGAAGTTAGCACGACGGACATGAGGCATTTATTGGCATTTGGATATATATATATCTCAAGCTTGATGGAAAAGAGCATAGCTATACGTCATATCGCTTACACGTTGTCATCATTTATTTTGTTTCTTTCTCTATACAGTTATATTCTATGCCAAACACGCATGCACAATTCAAAAATAAGTACGAGGGTTCTCCGGGATATCCTTGAAGGAACGCCGCATGAAACGGGCGCGTAAAGGATTTTGGCACTAAAAGCTAATGGCATTGTTTATGCCTTTTGTCTACCTTTTCAATGTTAATATGCCTATAGATATACATATATCTATATATATATATATATCACGATCTTAAATATATATAAATATAGTGTCCACGTCGCTTTCTTATTTCGACTCGTTTATAACCTATAAACGCGTGCACGTGTCCCACTCTGTTACCAGCAGAGTGCGCATGCGCGCGCGCTTTAGTTCTCTCTTTCGTTTTCTCTATTTACCTGCGCATCCGTTACGAAGGTTGTTTTTTCTTTTTTGTTCTTTTCTTTTTTTTCTTGTTTCTAATTTTCTGTTTCGCGTCTTCATTACCCGCGACGGGGTACAGTCTACTAAGGTTGCGAGTCGCGCACGTGCTGATCTCGCGGTTATCTATATTAGCTGTTGTCGTTATTATTGTTATTATTACTGTAGTTGTTATATGGCTTTTATAGGCTTCGCTTTTGTCTCGACGCTTTCTTTCATTCTACGTTGAGTAAACGATTGATCGTGCGATTCGCGAGGAATGACGTGCGTTAACGTATTACGATATTTTATTTGTTGTTTATATCGATCGGCCGGTTTTTCGTTGTCGGATTTATCGAATTTTCAATATTTATACGTCATATTCATCATCCAGCGGTACTCGAAGGTTTCGAGTGTTTGGTTAAGGTTGTTTGAATTTTCGCGGGTCATTCGTAGTGGGAATTTACATGAAAAGGGTGTATACACACGTGCGATAGGATCGTTGGGTTAGATTAGGTTAGACGATAGGATTGACTGACTTGAATTGTAGGTTAGAAAGATACAATTTTTGTAGCATTATTAAATATATATTTGTTTTTAGAGAATGTGAAAATAAAAAAAAATTGAGGTTAGGTCAAATGTCATAGAAAATTATAAAAATTATGAAAGGGATGATTATCGTAGGTGTTAATATGAATGTTCATGATCGTTATGATAATTGTGGATTAATTTTCTACATGAGGATGAGTCTTAGGCGTTAAAAATGATGAATACGACTGACAATGAGTTATACGTCACGTTACAGGTGATAGCTGTGATATCAATACTCTTTATTGTGCTCTCGACGATAGCACTAACTCTCAACACCATTCCTAGTATGCAAGTGAATGACGAGAAGGGGAACTTTCAAGATAATCCACAACTCGCGATGGTCGAGGCCATTTGCATCACTTGGTTTACCCTCGAGTATGTGCTTAGGTTCAGTGCTTCTCCCGACAAATGGAAGTTCTTCAAAGGAGGTCTGAACGTAATAGACTTGCTCGCAATACTACCTTACTTCGTGTCCCTGTTCCTCGTCGAGACGAACAAAAATGCAACGGATCAATTTCAAGATGTGCGCCGTGTAGTTCAAATTTTCCGTATAATGCGCATTCTGAGAATACTGAAGCTCGCGCGTCACTCGACTGGACTGCAAAGCTTGGGGTTTACGTTGCGTAATTCGTACAAAGAGCTTGGGCTGCTGATGCTCTTCCTGGCGATGGGAGTACTCATATTTTCGAGTCTCGCATATTTTGCCGAAAAAGAAGAGCCTGGGACCAAATTTATAAGCATTCCGGAGACGTTCTGGTGGGCAGGCATCACCATGACGACCGTAGGGTACGGTGATATCTACCCTACGACTCCTCTTGGCAAAGTGATTGGCAGTGTGTGTTGTATATGTGGTGTCCTGGTAATCGCGTTACCTATTCCTATTATCGTCAATAACTTTGCCGAGTTCTACAAAAATCAGATGAGACGCGAGAAGGCTCTTAAGCGTCGCGAAGCTTTAGAGAGAGCTAAGCGAGAGGGCAGCATTGTTTCCTTTCATCACATCAATCTGAGGGACGCATTCGCCAAGAGCATGGATCTCATTGATGTCATCGTCGACACCGGTAAGACATATTTACTAACCTCAATCCTTTCAACCAGTCGATCAGACCTGATTATTACCTGATTATTGTTATACTTTGGTTATGTAACCTCTTGCACTCTTTGTTGATCAGCTGTCACGGTAGAGTCACTTGTAACTATCGAAACGTGTGTATAAGTAAATATTATAACTTTTCACAACGACTGTACGCGTACCACGAGTGCATGACGGGTACTGCTTTTCAATATGGCCGACACCACGGCTGTCAATATATTATGCACGTATATAATTGTCGCAGCGTAACTCGACGAAAGACGTTAAAAAATTCAATCTCATCTCGACGATCTGTCACGCCAAAAGACGTTATTTTTACGTATAGATACTACATGGGTCAGTGCCGTACCGTAAGTGTAGGGAGCCCCGTCGGCGAAGAAACGTATTTCCAGGAATGAGATACTGCGTCCTATAAGAGAGACCTCCTCCTCGCTCTTTGTCGACGGTGAATAGTCGAAGAACCTTCTAGCTGAAACACACTGTAGAGATAGCACTCGGAAGCGTCTCCTTACGAGATCCTTAAAGCTCGCACAAAACTCTGAATTTCTTTTGATGAAATCTCGCCCTCACGTGCTTCACAGACGAGGGCGGAAAAACTTTTTCTAAACTACTTGAGACAGTGGTATTCAACACAATTCTTAGAGGTACCACTTTTCGTTTTACAATTTATACGTCTTACGTACATGTGGCCTATTTTTAATACACTATATTTATTTTTTTGTTTTTCAAATACTATTTTAAACGCCGATATTATTTTTACGTTAAATCACCTTTTTTTTTCATATTACATATCCTTAGCCTATACTGCTATTCTGCCGAAATTTTCTGCATGTACGTCACGCCCTTGCGTGTCGAATGGACGTTTTACTTTTTTTGCTCTCTCTCTCTCTCTCTATTTTATTTTTTTAAATTCTTTGTCCATTCGTCGAATTACTTACAACGCAGACAGGCTTGCGGATGATAGTCTTTTTTAATTAATGACTATACTGCTTTCTCTCATCGCCTGTACAAATACAGTGAATTAAGAAAAAAAAAAGGTGTGTGTCACGTCATCGAAATATTAATAAGGTATTTATTTAAATGAATCATGAAAAAAATGATACGACTGATTACATACAATTTTTAATTACTTTTTCACGTCTGTGTCAATAGGAATTTTTAATTTACTTTTTATCCCTTGTCTATCACTTTTTATCAGAATTCATGGTATCGCAAACCATTAACGTATTTCAAATTACTCTGACGTCATAGCTATTTTCAAATATCCACCCGTTATACATATATCGTACAGCTTGTCAAATAGATGCGGCTGTCTGTCGGGCGTGGTCAGGCGCCAACTTTTTTCCCTTGATCCAGACGTAGTTTTTTTTCTTCCTTAGAATTCAATTCCAAGCAATTTCTCATTTAGCGCATACAACATTAGTATATTTAAAAAAATCGCTTCGATCTCGTCCATCTGAAAATCCATTAACCTCAATGTCGCGTCAACATTTTTCACCGAGTATAAAATATTTACGTATCCAAAGGATATTCGTGAATCGTGGCACACCCTGTATGTTCATCAAGTATCCAGAATCAAAAGGGGATCCTGGATACCCTATCATTTTTTTTCTTCATTTAATCTATAGCTTTCCGCTTCGCGGGTCGATGCGTTGCAAAGGAGAAATGGCTCTCGCGGACATCGCGCAAACTATACAGCAGGACTAAACATAATTAGAAATTGGATTGTGCGAAAGAAAAAACAAGACAAAAAAATTAAAAAAGATAAACGAAAGAGCGAGAGGGTGAGCTCGAACGAATAAAAATATAGACAAAGACACAAATTTCGAAAGATTCAATTTCCCCCCTCAAACGTCCCAGTCCCCTCGCAGAGATAACCTCGATGGAATGTGACTGATGAAAATTGTAGATATACATATATATATATATTTTTTTTTAAGAAAAATCTGAGTAAACAAAAATTCACCGGGAATTTATATGAATTTAATCGCAGTGTCGATAAACATTGTTTGATACTTTCTTTTATTGCTATATCAATCTAGCATAATTATTTGCATTTTATAAATATAGGTATGCAATGAATTTATTTTTCTTTTTTCTGTCTCCTTTCTCCCCCCCCCCTCTCTCTCTCTTTCTATGTTCTTATCAGTAATAGGAAAATGTCGTACCCTTGGTTGAATACCACTAACGTTGTAACACGTAACTGACTCTTTATGGATATTGCTTATTTTTGTCGTACACGAATCGTTACTTACTTTCTTCCTAGTAACCCGCCAGTCAGTTTGCCTGAGAGCTCATTTACGATAAATCACTTTGTAACGCGTTTACCTTTCTTATTTACGGCGTACGGTAGAATTATGGTAAATTTGAACTATTATTTTTATACCTGCTTTTGTTGGTACTTTTCGTTTTTAGATCCTTATTAGCCGAGATGATCAGCTTTTACTTGTATTAACTGTTATACATTTTTTTAAAAATGTTGTATAATGCATACAGTCGGATTGTATATGCTTAATCCACCCATAAGTTATTTTTAATGATTCGATCGCTATATCTATTATTAAACGCTATGTCGAAATCGTCTCACGCACTTATGCTTGCGGAAAGCTTTAAAAATTTAGAAATAAAAAGAAAGACTTTTACGTTCTGCGTTTATTAATTTTTAGTTAGGACTTGTAGTGCAATTGCGTAATATTAATGGCGCTTCGCATGCGAACTGTATCTGGCGGGATGTGATTTGAAAATTGTTGTAAAATAATTGTCGGGATTCATCGTTACCGGAAATCCAGAGATTTATCGAATAGTTTATTTGAAATCTATTCAGTAGCATTCATTGATATAATTATTACTTAGCAATGTATAAAGATAGTAATGAAATAGCGTGATAGATCTGTATATTTTTAAATGATAATGAAAAAGCCGCGCTTTTCTTCCCATTCGAATGTCTAGCATACGAAACTAGTCAGTTTAGTTCTTATAAGTTTATACGACATTGTTATTACATACCTGAGCGTAATTTCGTCTATGCTGATTTCACTGTTATCCATATTGAAATTGTTTAGTTCCTTCAAATATATTTAGAATAAATTCTCCTTGAAATTTTAATCCGTTGTGTTATTCGTTACGGCAGTACATATAATACGTTGCTGTATTACTATAGCGACAGTGACCGTGCGGCAAATGCTAGTCAAAACAACGACGATACGTAACTAGTCAAGCGTAGGTATTTGTACCATAGAAGGGAAGCCTGTATAGTTGCTATCGGTGCTTTACTGATGACAGAGAAAATACAAAATTAGTTAAGAAAATTATTTAACGCTATTATATTCTTCTAGGTCACAATATGTCCGGTGTCGATGGCAATAGTACAGAGGGTGAGTCTGCATGTGAACGCGGACCTGCACAGACTGGAGCTGGATGTTATAGAAATTACGAGCATTACACTCTCTCGCGACATCGTCGTAGTGCCTCGTGTTTACCGATTTTACCGAATGATATACCAACGACGCCAGACAGTCCGAACCGACGGTTACTCGATTTTGCCCAACACATGCCTACCAACACACAAAACGAGGATTACTTCCACGACGAGATGCCTGCGCAACATTCGATTCAAGGCAATACAACACCCAGCGTAAGTTCATTATCAATTGACAATTGATCCGTTAGCTACGTCATTAACCTGAAAACGATGGCGCGATTTTCTTCTCCATTGGAAAAGCATTGAGTCGGGGCGTCTCGAACATTCCATGCGCTTCGCTCCCGGCTTAATATTAAGCTGGTGCAAAAATAATTGTCGTTTTTATTAAAAGGGCTTGTAACAAAAATCACAATTATTTTTACATCTATTTAATATATGTTGTTCACTTTTTTTCTTTGTCCTCCAATAATGATGAACTTTCAGCACGCTTCAGATCTCGACTCTATGAACCTTTTGACTTAAGCTGTTTAGTATACGTAAAACGGATATGACGTAGTTAACGGATTTGTTGTACAGCCTGCGTAGAAAATTCAATTTTTATTATTTGGCTTCGCTACTCACTCTTCATCGCTCCGTTAGATACGATGTTTTTCTTTTCTTTACTTTGTTTTGACACTAACTTTTTTACTTTGGTATTACTGTTAATCATAGGTTTTGTAATATCGTATATATTTTTTCTTTTTTTTTCATTATGTTTCCTATCGTGTCTTCAGGCAGTAAGTAATTCTCCGAAAGTTTCGGTTGCGACTGTATCCTTTGGATATGTTATAATTATATAATTTTTAATTAATAAATTTATAATCCATGTTCATAGTCTTTTTACCATGATTCCTATTTTTCTTCCGTGTTTTCGTTATGCCGTTAAGGTGGAATGAAATTTAAATATTGTTTATGGCGCGAAGGAAAAGTTTATGACGTTCTCTCCGGGTGATAATTATCGGCGTATCGATAATCATCAGCGTACATTATTATTAATTTATATATTTTATTATATTTTATTCGTAGACAAAGTAGCCGCGCTTTTTCACTCCGTTTAAACGACATTGATTGATCACTGGAAAAATACCTAATCTCATTTCGGTCAATACCTAAGTGTAGTTTCATCAGTTAACTTTAAATGGTGATTGATTGGATTTCTTCAGTAAACACGTATTTCCATCGCAATTTCCAATTCATTTGCAATTTAGACTAGCACCGTAGAAGAATAATCAGCAAATTATTTACGTTCGATTAGATTAATCTGAGGAGCCCGAAAGACTATCAATGAGTCGAAGTGATTAATACGCGATAAAAAAGAAAAAAGAAAATAAAAATAATTATCCGCATCCCTTGGTTTCATTAAAAATTCAATAGAGCAAACTGTCAGACGAACTGTTTACGTTGAATTTGGAATAATAATAAAAGAAAAAACACATATAGGAGTCTGAATGATTACTTATTTTTCAGATTACCCGGTAAATGAAAATAGCACGTATATACGTATACGTAATATGTAAGTTTTCACATGTCAGATCTTTTTTTCGTTATTAAATGTTTCATGTAATATATCGACGTTCGCTATTACATAATCATTTCTGCAAGTCGTTGTGATATAATAGTCGTTATAGAAAATCGCGGGAAATTCAAATATTTCGATCGAACCAGAATCCCGCCTATCGATTGTTCACTGTCTCTCTGGCTCCCCGGGATAGTTGAAGTGCCTCGTGTAGTGCCCCTGCCATTCCTTGCGTAGATTTCATTCTTTTGCAACTCTCCTCGTCCGGGACACTCGAACACACTTCGGAGTCGTACAAGACAAATAACAACGGAGTTAAGGCGCAGCGTGAATGACGGTTCTTGGGCCCTCGAGGGGTCCTCCAAGCACTTTAACTTGAATTCCACAGTTTCATGAAAGTGGAGCTTGTTGTTTTAACGGACAAAGCTTATTGTTCATCTCGCTTCCTTCTCGTCGGTCCAGACAAGATTTTTGTTTATTCATTCATTATGAACTCCGAAAGTCGTTCGATCGTGTTTACGACGTGACGAGTGGGCGGTTGAAAATATTTAGAAAAAGTTAAGAGCAAAGTTTTCCTCCAAATGTATCGTAAGTAAGTGTAACCCATCTGTGATATTATAGGACGAAGAGAAAAAAGACAGCAGAAAATTCGAGAAAATTGATGAATTACCTAGTGAATTCGAGTGTTGCTTTTGTACTACGAAGGTATTTACCATAACCTAACATTTTTCCTCCATGACCGAGATCATTATACACCGTGGTCTATAAGACACCGGATTGCCACTCGACCGATAACTCTTTTCTACTTTACCGACCGACCTCGTTGGCGAATGATAATAATACTGACATTTCGGTCAATGGAAATGTCGCCTGTCAAATAACGTATTACGTGTAACGCTAAATCGCGAAAATGTCATTGTATATAGTTTATAAGCGGACAAAAAAGAATTTTTTAAAATAAACAATCGAATCGCGAAATTATTATTCGCGAATGATAATAATATCTTTGTTATCTCCGTGACTTTATAGCCCATCGGGTGTATAGACTGCTCGAGACAAGCACTATAATTTCTTTTTTTTCTCTCTTTTATTTTCTTTCCAGTGACGTTATCACACCAAGCACTATAATCACTTACTCTAACTGTTTGATTTGTCTGTAATCTTTTACACGTAAAGTTAGGTAATGCTTTTGTCCATACATTTTAAGTAGCGTTCACACCAATAAATCGCCACATTGGAAACTCGATATTATACTGATTCTTTTTATTTTTTATTTTTTATTTCCACCATAGTCATCACCAGTTTACATGTTTACTCTGTATATTGACAAATCATATATTTGTTAATGATGACTTTTATGTATTCTTACAGACAGGACGATCGATGACGATTGTCCCTTTGTGAATATATATATAATTTATTGTTTATTTATATTTAATGATAATATCGTAGCAGTCTAATCATTTTGTTACGTGGGATTTGACATGTATTATTTTTACTCGAATTTAATGTTTCTGGTATTATGATTATTGGTCTTAACTAGATTTTCCAAAAATCTACTAAATACGTGTTTATCTCGACATAGTTTTCGGAAAGTTTTAAATATTCTTGAAAACTTGCCCTAAAGACGTTACGTACCGAAGATATAATCCAATGTACACTGCCAGTCATTGTTACTTTTCTGACAGTTTCGATATTATTTTTCCTATCTATGTGAATTGATTAGTTTCGGATCGGTAGCCGATCGAAAGGCAAACCGATCTACGTATTGAACTGGCACGTCTTCTCGTTAGAGGAGTCAGCCATAAGGAAAGGAAAGAAGGAAGGATCTACGTATTGAATATAGACTGGTGCATATTTCTTTAGGGCTAAAGCTGTAAAGGAAAAGAAAAGTATTGAATATAGTAATATTATATAGCTTAGTTCAAATGATAAAGTGAACGGATTTCTTATCTTATTTATCGATTACCGATTGCAGTTTACAGTTACCGATCGATACGTTTTACCATAGGCTCGTTTTCTTTACCTTCTACTTTATTAATTCGCAGCACAAAAGTATTTTATAAATTTCTCAGCTAGTCTCCACCTAACAGTCATAGTCATTCGAATATTCATTTGTCTATTTTACTAACCGCGTATTTCGTGCATAAGAGAAATCAACTGCAGTGCAAGTTGCGTTTAAAAGGCGTTTGAAAAAAAATTTAGGAAAGGAAAAAGGATGGAAGCAGAATAAAGTACGTAGTGAAAGGGAGAAAGAGATAAATAAAAAAATCTTTTGAAATAGAGCACCTCCCCGCCTATTTCCGTGAGGCTCTGCCTCTGCATAAAGAAGCTACTGCCGCTCCATAATCCAACTGTGTACCTTTGTTGGGTCAAACCCCTGAGCCGTCATATCCTAGGGAAACCCAGTGGGGATAAGGATGAGGATATAGCTGGATAAAAATTATTATAAACAGAATACGCGTGTAAAGGGCTGGACCAAATCCTCTGCAGATCAGAAACACACAATTTGAGCCCAGCCTACGCGGACAGTGAGATCCGTCTTACGAACTGCTGACTGCTGTGTTACAAAGTACTCTACAACTTTCGAAGGGGATTCCCCGGGGGAAATGGTGCTGACGTAGATGCTACGGAGTTGACTGTCATACCCAGGTAATATCACGGAGAAGCAATAGCTCAGTGGAAGTTGTAGAGTAAACAGGTAACACAAACAGAGAGAGAAAGAGGGGGGAGCGAGAGAGAGAGAGAGAGAACAATATTTTTACACTAGGGCTTTTAACCCTGTAAGTATAAATAAAAATAAACAAGAATGATAGCAGACGGTCATAATGAGTACAGTAGAGATGGTAGGAATAACAGTGCTAATTCTAAAAATAGCGGTAATAATCAAGTGATAGTAATAGTAATAATAATAAGAATAACAATAATAATAGTGCCCTAAACAAGGTGATAATAGTAATATGTACATAGTAAAACATAATAATATTAGTAGTAGAGCAGCTAAGTGTTTAAAAGGAACGCATGCAGTGCAATTTTGAAAGATTTCAAAGCAGTTATGTCCCGGATAGTAGTTGGTAGGGAGTTCCAGAATCGGATCGCAGATATGAAGAGAGAGAGAGAGAGGACGCGCGAGCAAGGAAAAGGTCGCACCCTACCGGTCGGACGGATCTGGGATAAAGGAAAGCTCCGGGCGGATACATTCCCGGTATACCAGGCAGTGCCCTCCAAACTTAAAGGTCCTATTTTCCCTTTCCTTCATCGGCGTCGCTGTGAGAGGTCGATAGGAGTTTTGAGGAATTTTAGGATTTGAGTTCTCTCAGATGCTTTATTCACATCCACAGTGCGCTATGTACTCTTATGCAAGGCTCTAGACGTAAACATCATCGAGATTGGATAATTAGGAAGGAAAAAGGATAGAGGGGTATAAGAACGTAACGTTACACATTAGATATATAGTTATAATTATAATTGTATACTTTTATACTTTACTGTACTTTTCTTGTCACGTTTGTATAACTGTCGTTATTTGGTTTTAAAATCTTCGAATTAAACGTCTAATGGGACATGACTTTGTTCGACTAGATTGTATCACGTGTATTATATTGCGATATTTATTATTCTTTCTTATTTTTCTTTACGGCTTTATTCCCAATGGGACTTCTGCCGGTCTATAGTCAATACGCAGATAGGTTTGTCTTTCGGTCCGCTATCGATCTGAAACTAGTCAGTTCACATAGATGGGAAACATAATATTGAAGTTCAGGAAAGTGTCAACGGAGCAGTCTACGTTAGAGGTCTAAATTTTTAATATGTTATTGATATACGTTTTATACAGAGTATTCCCTTTGTGCATTTTACACTGTATATCCTGAACGTATAGAATCGTTTGATCGACGGGAATATAGCTGTTTGAAGTAACTTGTAAACAAGATTGGACTACTTAGGAAGTAAATCGATCTTGGGAATTTTTTATCATAATATTTGCATGGTCGATAGGAAAATGGTCGACTGATGGCTATATTGTGATAAAGGTGTGGTGAAAGGCGGGGGG
>NW_014333134.1:974040-976661 GCF_000341935.2 Cephus cinctus | reverse complement strand
GGGGGGGGGGGGGGGGAGGTTCATCTACAATAAATCTCTTCAAAAGTGTAATTGAAGTAATGACATGGCGATTGATTCACGGTATGTGTCTGTTAGAAAATAATGATAAAATCATCTGAATTTTATTTGAAATATTTAAAAATATTTATTTTGAATCGATAGCTATATTATAAAAAAGACTGTACACTGTATCACTGTTCTTATTTGACAAACTTTTAAATGTGTAAATTAAAGCGTCGAACGATTCTGTTTAATTTTTCATATGATACATATTCAGGTCGTTCATTAATCACTGCAGAATTTTCATCAATCTCAATGTTAGGTTAGGTTGGCATAGAGTAAAAAATATATATGTCAATTGATAGTGCATGTCATTTTTATATGTGGAATTCCTTGTATTGGCTCACCATGTGTTAGAATTAGTTAGAGTAATTTTAATCGGTGTTGTTGAAATTTTAAATTTTAGTCCATAGAGCAACAACGACCGTTAGAACGGTTATCGCATTGAAAATTTTTGAGAACCTATTGTTATGCCGTAATTGAGGTTGCTAGTCTATATTCTTACTGTAGTTCAGTATTATTATGTGTAATGGGCCAATGATGTTAAGTATCTTGTATCCAGAACGTTCTGTGCTACTCTTCTGTGTTTGTTCTCGTTAGCCCAACTTTTTCGATAAATGGCTGCCGCTCGTGAACCGTATGAAAGCGCGTTCCAAGCACTGGATTGATCTTTGAAGTCCGATGGCAGGTAAGGTTCGGGTTTTCGATGCATGACGAAAAAAAAAAATAGATAAAATCAAGGAAAATTTTTAATTTGGTAAAAAGATCTGGAATTCTCTCAGAACATCTGACATCAGAGCATACGACAATTTAGCTGGTGTGCATTAGGTATGCTGTTTTACATGCTTCTATAGGTTAGAGAAAGACGTGTGTGTAGAATTTTATGAACTTTTATTCAATCTCGGATGCACCTTAGTGTACCGTTTGAATGTCTAGTGTTATTATCAATAATTTTTTAATACATCACTCGTAATAGAATTTATTAATAGATATGAGCGTCCACTCGATACTTACGTTCAGAAGTGGTTAATTTTTTAAACTCTTAATGGTATTACCCAAATAATTAGATAAATAAATTTTTAATTTTTAATAAATTTTTTATTTCGCTACGGTAAGTATTTTATTCAATGACGATATTTATGGTGTCCTCTTGTTATTGGCTTGTGTATTATTATCTTATAATAATATCAGTCTTAAGTATTGTATATATGTATATGTATAGAATGCAGTTGAGAGCCAAGAAAAAATTTGACCGATGTTTGGAAGATTCGTTTTTATCAGTCTCACTACGAGAAACTCAACGACGCTTGTCCCTCTGTCGGCGTCTTTTTCAATCATGAAAATTGTACACGTAGCCGCCTATCTGCTTTGGCAAACAGTCCACAGTCTTTCAATAGAACTGGAAGAATCTCGCCGATCAGATTTAACTTGTACATACAGTGTAGCTTTTTAGACTGCAGAAACTTCACTAGACAATAATTGCACTTGGCAGTCGAATCAGCCATTGGCTGTCTCACGATTTGTCGCTGCGACAATTTTTGCAATTGCGACACAGCTATCGAATGTGCAGACTCATCGTGCAAGATAATATAAAATATCGATTTGTTTGCTTTTTTATTTCTTTTAAATTGATAACCTTAACGACCTACATATATTTTTCAATTTAAAAAAGTGAAGTTTTTTTTTTCCTTATTTGTTTCATATACTGCGCCAGCTTAATGACTAATAACATAGAAACTGTATTAAAGATTTTTTTAAAAATTGCCTTACTATTTGCACCTTAAAGTTGCTTTCCTTCGAATTTACAAGTTTTCTCATTTTTTTTCCGGCTTTAACGGAGCGAATTCTGAACGTGACTTTTTGACTCCAGCAGTAACGACGCCATGTTGGAATAAACTACCAGCAGTTTGCGAATATCCACCAACGATCAATAACTTGCATGAATGGCTTTGCAACTGTAGAAATTAAATTTACTATAACAAACAAAACTCGTATCTTTTTATATCTACAATTGCCTTTCGTATCTTTTAACACTGTTGCCACCTAGAAAACAATAAATTCTGTCTTATAGACGAGCTGTACTATTCGAAAAATGAGATAAAGAATACAAACTTTTGCTTTACTTTTGAATAATCCACACACGACTGTTTTGCAAATTTTTAGCAACTTTTACAATTGCAAAATGGCACGTGCATATACAGGGTGAACCACGGGTCGTGATCAGTAGACATTACTTTGTTATTAGCAGTCCGATCGAAAATGTTTTTATCAGCTTTTGCATGGTTTCAAGAGAGCTTTAACGTGATAGTGAAAAATTACTGGTCAACTCTTTTTTTAAATGTTTTTTCAAGGTTACCTTGAATTTTTGCAACTGAACATATAATTTTTTTACGCCTGTCTGTTAGAGGATTTCAAGACGAATTTGGCACATGTAAGGACATGACATTTTTTTCATCCGGTTCGAAAGAAAATGAAAAAACTTTGTATCACAAGGAGAATCACAGCTACGCCGTTATACGCATCCATTCTGTCGTCTTCAGTCGCCATCAGTGTAGAGGAGA
>NW_014333134.1:899960-973673 GCF_000341935.2 Cephus cinctus | reverse complement strand
GGATGCGTATAACGGCGTAGCTGTGATTCTCCTTGTGATAAGGAATATTAAGTTTTTAAATTTTCTTTCGAAATAGATGAAAAAATTTCATGTCCTTACATGTGCCGGATTCGTCTTGAAATCCTCTAACAGACAGGCGTAAAAAAATTATATGTTAAGTTGCAAAAAATTCAAGGTAACCTTGAAAAAACTTTAAAAAAAAAGAGTTGACCAGTAATTTTTCACTATCACGTTAAAGCTCTCTTGAAACCATGCAAAAGCTGATAAAAACATTTTCGATCGGAATGCTAATAACAAAGTAATCTCTACTGATCACGATCCGTGGTTCACCCTGTATATGTTTTTCGAATTATTGCACACGATAGTCACGTCGTGGTTATAGCGATTACTGAAATTTGAACTTCACCACAGAGGAACAAACGTACACAGAGTCCTGCGAAACCACAGCAGTACAAGTAGAAATGCATATTTATTTTGCGAAATATATAAAAATAAGAGTGAAATTTTGGATGTCTGCTTTTAAAAATCCAATGCTTGATTCGCTGGTCCATGCGTTTCATATTTATACTTTCTGCGTGACTATCATATATTATATGCATATTGTGACGTGATTTTCGACTCACTGTCACGAGACGACTCCTACTACCGATTCAGATAATGTAATTGCTTTCTGGTTCCTTTCGAGTCGCCACCCTGCTCAGAAGCTACGCTCTCGGATTGATTTGTACAGTTACGCCGATGCTCTCGGATGATTTGTTATTGTTCAGTCGAGGTCGAGATGCTCGAATCTGCCGTGGAGAGACAGTCTCGAGGTACCGAGTTGCCCGGTAGAGGAGAGGACCCGACGGAGACGTCTCTACGGACCGGCGGGGGTCCGGCTGAGGTACAGGCGCCCCGCTGGAGAGAGGCAAAGGGCTGTAGACCGGGCGGAGACATAGTTTTGGTAGGGTTAAGGGCAGAGGAGGAACATGCTGACCCGAGTTGAGGATGTGGTGCTCAGCTGTCGCCCGATGCCCTGGGGAAGCGGCCGTGGAGGATCTCCAGGAGTTACGTACCGATTCGTTAAGGAACGCTCTCGGTTTGGTTTAAAGGGACGACTCGAGGGAAAGGATGAGAGTTAGCGGCTATAAGGATCTCGACCAATCAGAATTATTAGTTCACGAATTTGACTATTGTCAAAGTCAGTCTGTCTCGGGACACCGATCGGGGTGCCTCGAGCTGCCTCGCGCTCCCGGGCTATTTGTTGATAGTTCCTCTAGCCGTGCTTTGCTTACGGTCTAGAAGGTTCTCGCTTGTGCAGTTCTCGCGTTGCTCTCGCAATATCCAGAAAATCCCACCAATTTTCTGCGTGTGTTCTGGAGATCCAGTGTTGTACTATAGTGCCCTCCTAAGTGTTCCCTAGATGCGATTCTCGGCCTTTGCGGATCAGCTGAACCCGCTCCGGTGAGGACTCCCATTTATTAATTCGTAAATGAATTTCGATTTTACAGCTGCGGTTCGGTCTGATACGTTCTCGATCAATTGATCTCTGTTTCCGGCACTATTTACCCGACGCTTCCTTCCACCCTACCTCAACCTAGCAGCCTGAGCGGCCGTTCATTTCCGTGACCGTTCGTTCCCGCTCTTGCATCAAATTACGTTTCTCGATTTTACGCATCCCGAAAAATCGAGAGAATCCGTTAAGCTACCGTCTCTTCTGATAGGTTCCGTCAGAGCTCTCGTTTTGCCGTAGTTGAGACTGCTCCACCCCAACTCCCAGGTCATACCAGCTTGCCAGTTCCCGGTGATACAAGAATTGGTTGACGTCCTCCTGGTTTATGGATGCATGGGTAAAGGGTGGACGGCCGAGGGTGACGTAGGTTAGTTCTCGGATTTTCGCTATCATTGTTGGGTCAAGAAAATACGTTACAATATATATGTATACATATATAATATATGCACAAGCTTTTAACCTATTACATAGTGCATCATACATCTTATTACTTTTACATAGATTTACTCGTACTTGTTATTTCATCTTACATACGTAAGTACTTGATGTGTACATACGTCACGCTAAATTTGTATATTTTATTTACAAAATTGTCTTGTCTCTAGTACAATGATAGTAGATAACGTTAATTGGTAATTTCATGTAAATTAAGTAAATAGCTTCCCTTCAAGTAGTATCTAAAAATGTCTATCTTTCAAATGTGCAAATGAATTCTCTCAATACTTGTATGAATTGGAATGCTCGTTTGAACTGAAATAATTGTTAACGGTCGCATCGAACAAAGCAATAGTAGTTAACAGTATCGATTCGATCGTGAAAAATGTTTTATCGTTAATTAGTTTTAAAAAAATTAGCGAGTGCGATGACCGTAGCGAGAAATACTTGAAATTGGATGTAAGTCTGAAAAATATATTACTTGATACAAAATTAATAGTTTTTTGAGATACTTGTTAGTTTCTATAACTCTTTTTCTGCATCACTGTAAATCTTATTCGATATTCAATCTGTCAGCCGTACTACGAATTGTATAATGCTACTAAGTAAGTATTGCCGAAAGTAGCCCTAAAGATTTCATATACGAACGTTAAATGCTCACGCGTATAAAAAAAAAAAATGAAATTTTGTCTTTTCCTCACGCGTCATATACCAAAGTACATGTCATTATTCAATATTAAAGTCACAAGCCAATTTATTGGTTTGAATATTTATCAAAAAAATCGAATCCAAGATTCACGACCACCACGATGCAAACATAACCTCAATCTGTGTTTCAACGTTTCTTTTATAGGAATATAAAGAGTACAGGGATGCTGAAAATATTATGCCTTTAGCAACCAGCGACTTTCGAAATCCCGTCTGCCAGGAGATGAGATCTCTCCGTGGCAGTATCCTGGAGGCAGGTTGCTTCGAGGAAGTTCAGACGTCGCCCGTTCAGGCAGTGGAGGCAGCGCCATACGGCAAAAGTTACAACGAACGTGGCAGCGTCGACAGTTCTGATACTTACGCGAGTTGTCAGACGCATCCGTTTCATTCGCAAGGCGACCTTACGGAAGAGGCCGACAGTAATTTGTACGTAAATCCTCTGGAAGGCACTGAGAAATGCAGCAGCAACTCAGACGAGGACGGCAGATTGCACGTGAAAAAGTCAACCTCGGGCGAGATGCAGCAACATAACGTAACCGACGACACATCGCCGAGTCTCGAATCTTTGAAGGATATCAATGCACCTAATGGCGGCAGTAGAGGCAGCCTCAACAATGCTTTGCCTAAACACAGAAAAACACGGGTCCAACAAGTACGTAGCACAATCAGTCATTAAATAAAAGCATATCATAACGCCTTAGAGGTTAGGTATCACCGTATAGAAAGTCAATGTAAAGTAGTCAATTCATTTTTTTAAATCTAACGAAAAATAATTATAGACCAGACGATGCATTGCCTTGAGCATTATTTTTCAGGAGCTTTCAGATGACTATTTCTCTTTTTTTTATATATTATCTGGATCTTATCTCCGATCGGAATCTTACACAAGGCTCGATTGAGCAATGATAAATATTGGCAGTTTCGTTAGAAATAAAAGGGATACCACGCGATTATGTTCTTTTCCTCGTTCTTGTAAGATGACATATTATGTCTTCAGCATGTCATTCTCTTTAAATAATAAACCCAAGGACTTCGACATGTCTTTTCGGCGTACCTGATAAAGTACTTCCAAAGATACTGTAATCTGCCCACAGGTTTGAGCATTGTGCACTACAAAGGATTTCTTGACTTGTTCGTACGCCTTTTGCTCCCACGGTAGGTAAAAAAAAAAGAAAGAAAAAAAAACCGTTTATTACCTAACCGGTGTCGATTCATTGTCAGCACACTTTTGAGTCGCAAGTTTCGATGCGAAGCTCTGACGACTCGGATCGGATCTGATTTTATTTTGCTGCTTGTGGCTTCGGCTTAAAAGTCTTTGCCGATGTTAGCTTGGTCGATCGACAAAGCCCATTTCATTACGATTGAAAGAGGACGAGACAAGATGGAACTAATGGAAAAGAGCCAGATAGAAAAAAAGATGTTCAAAAAATTAATTGCAAATCAAATCACAACACAGATACTTCCAAGAGTATCCATGAGCCTCTACGAAGCTTTTCCCAAAAGACTATTCATTTTATTCGGATCGCCGTATATATTGTTTATTACCCACGTCTGTATTAACGGCTGAATGGTTACAGAAAGTGGAAGCCGAATTGGCACGATGACAATAAACGTTATGCTCGGCTTTATAACCCAATATTAACAGACCCGAAATGCAAGGAATTACTAAGCAATCACGAATACTCCATTAGCCACTACGTACACAGCCATATATTCATTCACAAAACAGTCATAAAATGGGCCATAAGAAATTCGCATCGAATACCAGACACAAATCTTATACTATGTGTACTATAATACTTTCAACTGCTTACAACTCATTGTAGATTACCATACCCACGCTTTATGAAAAACTTTTTTTTTTATTGAATTTCAAAAAAAGAAAAAGGTCAACTTTTAATAATAATTATTATCCAAGGTCTCTGGATGAAGATGCTAATGAACAGAGTGATTGATGATTAAATATGTTTGCTATATGCATATGCGTATACAGGGTGTCCCATTTGAAACAGGACGGTTGAATATCTGTTTAAAGGGGGAAAGTCAGTGCAAATAGAATTTATGCTCCTACTATTTATGCTTCTATGTTTCGAGCATAAAGCCAATTTTTTTAAATGGCAACAACATTTTTGAACCCCTACATGCTGTGCGTCTCATCGAGACGAATTCAGCCATACTGTATTTAATGATTTTTTTCGTCGATTTTCTATGAAATATCACACGGAAATGGACCAAATGTGATTATCTCTATTGAAGCTTTCCTACATGTTGTATTTCACATATGGCACGTGTGTGATTTTGTAGGTGCAGGGCACACTCATTTCAGGAGATGTTCGATGTTGCCATCATTTTTAGCAAGGCACAACTCCAGCTGGCGTCGAAAAATTTCAATAACCGACCGAAGAATTTGAATGGCCTGAATGGAGATAGTCAGATTTTGTTCCGTTTCCGTGTGATATTTTATAGAAAATCGATGAAAAAAATCATAAAATAGGGTATGACTGAATTCGTCTCGATGAGACGCACAACTTGTAGGGGTTGAAAAATGTTGTTGCCATTTAAAAAAATTGGCTTTATGCTTGAAACATAGACGCATAAATAGTAGGAGCATAAATTCTATTTGCACTGACTTTCCCCCTTTGTACTCTACAACTTTCGTCTGACACATTTTGCTGTCTCGTTCTTCCTTAAACAGATATTCTACCGTCCTGTTTCAAATGGGACACCCTGTATATCAACACTCTATATGCATACCTTCCACGTATCATGAATTAATGATTTATCCTTTCTTCGTTATACTAATAATTATTAATAATCGCAGTAACATAATGACTGACTTATTGATTAATTTCAGAGCGGAAAACCCCGAGCCCAGTTCGTGAGCGAGCACAACGGCTCCACGAGCGGCACCGGTGCTTCAACGATGGTAAAGCAGGATTCTGCAACGGATAACAATAATGAATACGGCAGCGGGCGACCGTCGAACTTTACGCCAGTGAACAGCCTCGCGTCGGCTACTCGTATGATAAACCATCATCTGTTCGGAACTCTTAGCACTTCCAGACATTACACAGGTACTTTTCATTTTCTTTTTAAAATTATTTCTACCTTACCATAAGAGATCGGAGTCTCGTTAACCTAAAAATTGACGCGGGTCATTTGCGAAAAAGTGACGACGAATTTATTGAATTAATGCAATGTCGTAGGCACTACTGTTGGCAGTAAGCTGTCATTGTCAGCTGACTCGATAGACAGCGAGGCGATGCCTTTCATCGAAAGACAGCGTGTCTCCAAGTCCATCTTAAAGAAATCCGAAAGCAGCAATAATTACTATAGCAACGATCGAGATTCGGATACGGAAAAGCTCATATCCGATAATACATCAGCTACGAGTATGTGCGACAACGAGACTACGACCTGCAACGCCATTGGGAACAATAATGGCGGACGTACAAGACAGCCGGCCTCGCCTCTTTTATCGAGGCAGGTGCTAGAGACTTTATTTCGTACGAATAATAATGCAGATCGACATTACGCGACGAGTGAACACGGCGAAGGAAAGAATTGCGTTGCTAAATTGTCCAAGTCGATATTCGACGATGTACTCGAGGGTGGGTATTGATGATTCCCTATATTTTTTTTCAATACATGTATTTACGCATTGTATGTTTAAATACAGGGTTATGTTTTGGAATATTTTTTATGGGATTGTTTATAATTTTTTTTTAACAGTAGAAGAAAAGCACGCTCGGGACGAGGCTGTGACGGAAAATAAAAATAAGGAGTGCGAAGATCTGGCTGGACGAAAAACGAGGATGCGTACGAGCGACACGGGAAAAGATGGCGACGCTATGCTCATATGCTCTTTGCGCCCTTACAAGCTCGTGAAGAAGAACGTCGTGGTTGAGGATAAGAAGAAGATTACGGCTAGCAGTAAGTCGACGGTACACGGTAGCTCGACGTACAGGAGTACGGATTCAAATTGTCTTCCCCAGGACTATCGATTCTCTTCGTAGCGCAGGATTTGTTGTTATATTGGCTAGTGCTTACGAGATTTCGGAAGTGACGTTCCGACGGATCTTTGTTATATTTATTTTTAACCTACATGAGTCGATCTGGCGAGAGGTTGTAGATAGGAATTACTTCCGGAAGCTACTACGACTTTTATCGGACGTAATAACATCATCGCGGAACTTTACTGTAAATTGATTATAATACAAGGACAACAAAGGAGAAACAAACGCGGATCATTGGAGTGTCGTTAAATCAATTACAAGAAATGCATACGGCTTGTTCGTTAACCACCCTTCGTATCTCGTAAATCTAAATAAGCTACGCGTGAGATTTGAGCGAATTTAAAAAAAAAAGTCATTTCAAAAAGCTCGTACGGTCATTAGAAAAGGCTCGACCGAGTCTCTTTGATTCTTTTTAAATAATTGTTTTCCGGTCATTCGTATGAGCCTTGTTGGGCTTTTGAAGACCTATTAAAAGTTGTGTAACCAATTCAAAAAATCAGCATCGCTGACGTTTCTCTTGAAAGTGACAAGAAAAATTAAAGATCTCTATATATTTCTGTGAAATACGTTTCTACAATGCCGACCGAGTAGTGCGAAGTCGTAAAATGCACATGCGCGTAAAATCATGTCCCCCGCGAACATTAAAAGACGAAAGTAAATCGGTATTTTTTATCTGTAGCTCCTCCACGTAATTTGCTCGCTTACGCGTAAGGGACGATAGAACTTACAATTAGCGATCGCCGATTAACGCATTAAGGGATGATCGTGCAGGGGAAGCTGTTATAATTAACGTTTCACAATTAGTTGTAACAAAAGTTCCTGATTATATACAAAAGTTACTACATAGTCTCTTTATACATACGTGCATCACTGTTTACTTTGTTTCTGTATTTTTTTATTTATTTATTATCAGTCACTCTCATCATTTTCGCCTGCTTCAGAGATAATTTTTCATAACGTACAAAATTGATCTAGCTGTCAAAGTACGAATTACGCTTTTGTTTCCGCACAATACATATTCTGCATATGATTTTGTATCGTTAGTAAACGACGCGTTTAAAAAATAATTAAACGTACCCAAGCCTGCGCAATAATATTTCAAAATCGTTCGTTCCTTCTACTTATTTTCTAAGTTAATTTCTAGTAAATTCATTCGAAATTATCAGTGATCATTTAACACATTAATTTTATCCCGAAGGAGCAGTCAATGTTGCACGCATAAGGTATCACTGTAGTCACTTGATTGTATTTACGATGAAACGAAATTGTTATAAATATTTATTATTAGTGTCTGTGCAGGCGCGTATTTAAAAATAACGAATCAAATTACCCGCGTACATCGATATCTTGGATAACGCGATGCTTTGTCTCGAGCAATAAGAAGCACTGAATATGAATAATTAACCGGAGAACGTGTTGAAGAATTAGCCATGTATGATAATGATCTACCGCGAGTGTATATCATCGTTATCATAGTATCACATTTTCGTTCCAATTTCTTTTTTTCCACGCGAGATAGAATATTTAAATGGCTATGATTTATACAACGGTGAGAGTAAAAAGCTTGAGTACCGTTATTGAAGAATGAAATTCGGCTAGCCAATACGAGTCCTTAGAGTTCAATTAGAAATTTTTTTTCTTGAGGTTGAGCGATGTCGTGTATAATGTATGCTTCGATTGTTACTGTTAAAGCATATTGTGGATACACCCATAAGCATTGATTATACAGAACAAATACACTAAACATATATATATACACAGATATTGTCATTGTTCGAGATCAGTCTCGTTTCGAGGGGCCTTCCTTTTATGGATTTCAATATATAAGAGTTCCTTCGAATCTATTACTGATTTCGGATAATGATTGATACACAGAATACATAAAGTCACAGGCTAGGCAGAGTATCGAATTTTAGAGATAATCATTGGTCGTTTGTGTCACGTGTCTAGTATGTATATGAAATTCTTGAGATCGTTGTAAATATTGTAGAAAGGACTGATAAGAGTAATAAGAGTTTAGGAAATTGAAACAAAAGAAAAATAAAGAACGAAGAACGAGATGAAGGGAAGCAAGAAGGGTGAATGAAGGTAATTAAAAGAGTGAATTAAATATTCCGAGGAGGAAAAGAAAGAGAGAGATTTCGCGCCTCTGTAGACAGACATATCCAATTGTTGCTTTTCAATTGTTACATCGATTTTAATTATACGTAGGAAATTTATAGGAAAACGAAGAAAATGGACAAAAAGAGTAAAACAAAAAGACGAAAAGTGTTATTGTACTATAAGGAGAAGAACGAGTGATAATGTTGTTGACGAGAGAATAGGGCAAAGATAATAAATAAGAATGGGAGTGGTATCGATGCCGAAGCTCCGCGGGATGAAGAGAAAATATTATTAAAGCAAGAGGAAAAAAGAAACGAAAAAAAATGTTCCCAAAAGTACAGGGACCCCATTAAGATGAAACACAGGCAAAGACAAAGATTACTGTATGGTAATACAAAAAAATTCAAGATCATATCCACACGTATGTTCGAGTTTCGTCGAGGGACGAGGGTAATTCTTGATCGATAAATTTACATTGCTCATTTATTCCATTGTTTAAATTATAAGCGAATCGGTAAGACTTATGGAGGTATACAAAATATCTGACCCCCCCGCCCCCTACCCCACGAACACGTCCGCCCCTAACCTCTCACCGCCGAATAAAATTTGCCTCGAATAAAAAAAAATTGATTAATGATATAATTAATAATAAAAAAGGACTACAATTCTAATAAACTGCCACGATTATGTACTACTACTACTACATTATTATTCTATAGAAGTTGATGAAAAGATCGCGCGGAGCTCTCGATGATATATTAATGTATCAGTGTATATTAAAAAGGAAAAAAAAGATTAAGATCTGACGATCAATCATGAGCGAATGAAATAAAGAAAGAAAATATGTATATGCAAGACGATTACGTAATGTGTATTAGCCTGAACTCTTGTAAGGAAGAGTGATAAGGCTCGCGATAAGGGATAATATGTGGAATTTCTGTCAGGGCAATGGAATTAATATTAGATGATACTAGGTGAAAGCATAATACCGGTGAATATACTGGGTGTATATAAGAGTATGTACTCCCATGTTCATCCTGGCTTATGTATTCTGGCGGATTCTCAATAGTTTTATTTAAAAGAAAAGAAAGTGATCTTAATGTGTTCCTGGTCAATTGATGAGTTATTGGATTACTTATAAATTAATTCGTTGAATAATCTGAAGAAGGAGCAGCTGTTATCATTTTCAGTATAGGTGATTTCCAAACAAATCTTCCATTTGTGGGAGTAATAAGGATTTTATTTTATTTGTTCTTTGATAGGGATCTTGAGATCTTTTATAAATTCTCACAGAATACATTATTGTCGTTCGATAAGGAGTTATATTTATTTGATATGTAATTGAGATTCACTAAAGAAAATGGTGATTATGCTGCTCCTTTTATCTGTTAATTATTGATTTTGGACCTTGAACAGACACCGATTCTGTTGTTTATTAAGTACAAAATGGTTAACGTGTCACGCTTAGCTATGAGACACACGGGGCTGTAGTCAGGGAAAGCTTTGTTATTAATTAAATCATAATCAAACGTAGTTCGTTGCTTTATAAAGACGTACGTACGCAACATACGTTAGCTCATTTCAAATAAGAAAGATAAAGTATGTCACTAGGAGGTCTCAACGTGCCTAAATTATATGTAAATATAAGCAATTTTCTTTTTCTGCAATAATAAAAAATGAGTTCAAACATTACATGTATGTGTATATTAATATTACATACATTAGTCGATTTAGATGTGATGTTACTGTTATGACTGAATTGGTATGTTATCTGCGAACAATTATATTCTGATAGTGTGAATGTTACAAAGTGTTGTTGTTAAAATTTTTCTTAGTCTTCTATATAGGAGTAAATACCAGTCGGTGTGATACAGTCAGTGATATGGGTTAACCTATTTGTGTAGTCGAAAACTGGCAAAAGTCGTTCAGGTGAATTTGTCATCCAGTGTATCGTATACCAAGGGAGGACATGGATCATCTATAAAGTGAAAGACATTTTTTTATATAAATATCTTTATTATTCTTAAAGTGGACTTGAGTATATTGATTGATTGCGTCGTTTAAACTTCTTACAATTTGGTTCGATATGAGTTCCTTGAGTTGTACCTGAAAAGATAAAAAGGAAAATGAAGAACTTTTTCTGTTCATACAGTTCTGTCCTTATCAAATATGTTGGTAATTACTTACTGTCGCAAGGAGACTCAATATTTGTGGTAGACACTGATTCTTCTAGACTTGGCTCTGAGATTTCTTTACTTGAAATTTCTTCATTTATGTAACAGTTATCGACATTCCTTTTTGGCGACGGTAACGTCGCTCCTGAGAGACTGTGTACAGTATAACTGGAGTTATCACCGTCAAATGTAGAATTACAGAGACCCTCATCCTCGGATTCAGAGAAAATTTCACTGGATTCAATAACGTTGTCACAGGAGGCTACTGCCATGGATTCGGTCATGTCATATTTCTTTTCCGTGGGACCACTGATTACCTGTAGTAATACAAATGGATCATCGATACCCAGTTTATTGCAGAACTCCGTAGTCTGTTCGTTGATTTGCAAAGTCGCTGGTTCCACAAAACCCTTGGGAGCCTCAGGATTATATGGTTCAACAGTCTGTGTAAAATTTAGGGGGACTTCCAAATCACCATTGAACTTCTTCAAAACTTTCTGCTTTTCCTCTTCCGTTGGCGTATAGATCCATCGCCCACTACCATATTCCCCAGGCATATAATGTGTACCCGATTTGATACTTAACAAATGATTGCTCAAAAACAATATTGTCAGCCATTCCAGATCATAAGATATCTTGAGTGGGATATTTTCATCGTGCTGAATTTCAAGGACTTGTAGAAATTTACGTTTTGGAAGGCATTTATCTAGAGCCAGAAATTTGGTGACACGAGAGCCACCATCTTCAGGGATTAAAGCTGCAAATTTACAGTGCAAATGTGCTGCGAACCAATAAGCAGGATAGTGTTGCTCCAGAAGTTCCATATTTGGCTGACTACCAAGGCATTTACTTTCGATGTCACTTCTGTAATACAAAATCTATACTTACTATAATTGATCCTATTATATTATTAATTATATCATGAAATAGTTAAGGTACCTGAAAAATGGCTTCTTCCGCAACAAGGCTTTTTCATCTCCATATTTTGTTATGCCTCTTGGCCAATCATGTGATAAAAAAATATCAATTGAGCCAGTAAGCTGAAAAAGACGTTGATCCATTCATTTAGTATTATGGGCTAAGCTACATTCAAAACTAGAAAATTTATAGTTTTTATAAGAATAAATAATTCCTCACCTGTTTCAATCTGAATACGTCCAAATTTCTAACATGATAAACACTTCTAATTGTATCATTATTGTAAGGCGGTTTTTCGTAACGACCTTGCATCCAGTGCTGACTTTTAAAAATACCCGAAACCCCAGCAATTCTAATACCACCTATCGTAATAACACTGGCATATCCGAGATAGTAAATATTCGGAGCAACCCAACCACCATAAGGTAACTCTTGAAGATAATTAGATGCCTCATGATTACCACCAACAAAAATGGTCAATATAGGTGCAACTTTTTCACCGGAATAATATCTATAAACAAACGCATTATTACTTTGAGTACGCAACCAATCAACTCCAAATTATAAGCCATAAACCCTAACGTTAAAATCATATTAGGTTGTTTAAATTTCACAAATAAATTCTTTACGCTTACTTATAAAATGTACACATATCTTTGTACTTGTCAGGCACAGCCATACATTTCAGATCGGTTAAATTTCTCGTGGATTGAAAATCACCGCAGCAAATAAGTAAATCTATTTTCTTCCCATCTGCTTTTTGTACTTCGAGAAGAGAGTCATATATAATTTCCAATTCCCCATGGGCACAACCTTCAACAGCAATTCTCATAATTATTAATTTACTTGTACACAGTATTTACAATTGCACTATAAACAAACAGTTACACTGTCTTTTTATAGGTTATGTGTCTCACAGTTCACAAACCTAAAGACTAGAGCACAGACCACTTATTGGAGACTCGGTACTTCCGTGCTATAGACTGTTAGCACAAGCAGCAACGCCATCTGATCGGTAGGTTGTATAAGTATTCTATGCTTTATTACAGCCTATTGGAGTGTCAACCCCCTGGTCCCGTATAAAAGCGTCTTCCTCGCTCCTAGCGACGGTTTCCTATAAGACCCTCTAACTCATTCTTAGCGGTGGCTCTCCGTGTTTCTCTAGCTTGTATAGGAGCGTCTCGCTCATGCGCTCGCACCCTGCCAATAAAAGCGTGTCGCTTGGATTCACAGTTCTACCGACGCAACTTCCTTGCCGGTGGCTGGAATGGCTGAGTTATTGGTGGAAGCGGGTGAGCTCATTGTTTTGAGCGACATGCTTTTATCTGCGCTACAGGGAGTTGCTGCGCTATCAAATAACAACGAGTGAGAGGGTCTCTTAAAGGGAACCGACGCTAGGAGTGAGAGGGACGCTCTTATACGAGACTGCTCCGACTTGTGACAGAAATGGTGTCCCGAGCCATGGGAAAGATTACCCCCTCTACGCCCTGACCGCCCAACTCTTGCTTCGACTGATAGCCTGTTTGGTGCAACGTCCTTGACGGTAGCTAAGGTTTGGTGAAAGCCAGAGAGCCCATTGGTTTGAGTGAAACACTCTTATATTTAGGGTGCCAGCACGTGAGCAAGACGCTCCTATACGAGCTAGAGAAACTCGGAGAGCCACCACTAAGAACGAGTGAGAGAGTCTTGATAGGAAACCGTCGCTAGAAGCGAGGAAGACGCTCTTATACGGGACTGCTCCAACTCGTGACATAAATGGCGTCCAGAGCGAGGGGAAAAAGCTACCCCCACAATGCTCCGACTTGGCTTGCTTCTAGGCTGCTTGCCGCCCCCACTCTCACTTCGCCACTGTTCCCCTAACTACTCTCTGAGACACCATTAATGCCGCTCACTGTACAACATTTGGCAATCCATGACGTCATCAAAGTTACTAGGCACTGCTACAGTGCTCTGCAAGCCTATAACGGAACGAAGAAACAGTGCTGCCAGTACTGAAAGCTTATATCGGAACACGCCGTAACTAGAAGGGCTGTAGGCACGCAGTAGCGACGGCTCCATCTGTAATCTACTGTAGTTTCCTTTCTCTATATATATATACTAGTCTTGTTTCGGCGGGTGACGCACTTCCGTTCCTTTTATATTGTGGCTGGAGGTGACCGCGTAGTGGCGACCGTTTCTCCAAGAAGAAATCTAATTTCATCGGGTTAATTTCGTACAGATATTAAACTAAAGCAGTCACAATGCCTCCCAAGTTTGACCCGAATGAAGTCAAGAAAGGTATTTTGACGTTACCGTGTAATTTACGGTAGAAATTAAAAGTTCTATTGCATCGACTTGACAGTGTATCATGCTTTTCGTATTTCTACAAACAATATTGTATTTACAGTGTTCTTGAGATGCGTCGGTGGTGAAGTCGGAGCAACCTCGTCTCTTGCTCCAAAAATTGGTCCCCTCGGTTTGGTAAGTTTCATACATATTGTGAATATTTCAGTGTTGAAGATGCTATCACAATACTGTTTGGTTGGTACCATGTGGCTTTGTCTAATTCATTTATGAATGATCTTTTGTTTAGTCTCCCAAAAAAGTTGGTGACGACATTGCCAAAGCTACGAGTGACTGGAAGGGTCTTAAAATCACTGTGCAGTTGGTGATTCAAAATCGTCAGGCTACCATTTCAGTTGTGCCCTCTGCAGCTTCGCTGATCATAAAAGCCCTGAAGGAACCACCTAGGGACCGCAAGAAGCAGAAGAATATCAAACACTCTGGAAACTTGAGTTTTGATGACATTATTACCATTGCACGGTCCATGAGGCCAAGATCAATGTCACGTCAGTTGAGTGGTACAGTGAAAGAAATATTGGGTACCTGTCAGTCAGTTGGATGCACAGTTGATGGATCAGACCCTCATGATTTGATTAACGAAATAAACGCTGGAAATTTGGAAGTTCCAGAAGAATGATGGTGGGTATCAGAGCCCTTTGCTTACTCTTTTCTGTATTACCGTGTCAGTGGTATGAAAGTTACTCGCTTAGAATACATATTGACTGATGTAGCCTTTGCGAAAATGAAAATATTTTATGAAATTTTTATTCCTTTGGCTGTAATATGACGTTTAGAGTGTCTATAATGAGAAGTGTGAGTTCCGGGCTCTTGGTAGGGGTTGGCATCCCATCCACCCTAATGATATTGATCGTAATTGTAACCAAGCAATTCGATTGTATTCATTTGGGCACTAGTAGCCGTTGGGGAGACAACCCCAATAAAAAATCATGTAATAATTCCATGAAAAAGAAAAAAAAACGTTACAAATATCTATGTTACGTTCAGTTTCCTGTAATATATTTTTTCTTGTTTCAGACACTGTAAAGCGGTGACAATAAAAAGAAAATGAAAAACTCATTATATGTATTATATGTTGAACTTCCACACTATGTTAATTCCCTTATATTTTATAATATACAAAATATTTCCATGAAACAGGAAATATTTTATAATAGAAAAGAGTAATTGGATTTAATGATATCTTGATTTTTCTTTAAAAATATATTGATAGCATATAACAGCATTACTAGATACATAGTCGAGTCATAATTTGTGACAATATCGGTAATAAAAATAAAGCTTAGACCAAGAACTCTAATTATAAAAATTGAATCGACCAATTAAGTATATACAACTTGTGATGCTTTATTAGTCATTGACTTATATTTTCAAATATGCTTTTTTATTGTTTTTTTTTGATACAACAGTTACATGGACTACTTAGTCTTATGATAAATATGAAAGGGGATTCGATAGTGAATAACCAAAGAGAAAGCTAAACTTATTTACACTTGACGATAGTGCCATTTTTTTTTGTTATATAAATTATATCTAGGCATTAAGATTGCAGTGTTGACAAAGTTAATCCGTGACGATAAAATTCAATTAATAGAATCATAAACGTCCAACTGACTTTAGCAAAGTGTCGCGCGATTCATCTGTCCCAGAGTATAGAAATGTCAATGGCAAACACGTCCTCTGCTATGGTTGTATTACTTAAAAACGATTGGCAATTTACACGAGCTAGTCCCAGACGACTGGGATTTGCACATTTTGTATAACCATATTCAAATCAATTCATCTAACAAAACAGTCAATAATGATACGCGAGAAAATTTTTAATTCGACACGCGAGAATCCCGTTATTTAGTTTCCTTTTATTCAATCCGTACGCACTCTCGTTTTCTTCGCGTACTTGTACTTATCAACACGGTTAATTAGTTCATTGCGCAAGCTGGGAAGGAAACGGGACCAGTCATTGCGGCGGGATCGGGTCCCTAGTAACGTGGAGAGACGAAGGGGATTTGGATTACATTATAGATTTTTTATTTGCTCAAGCCTTATCTCTTGCGATCATTTGACCCGCTGCGGTTCGAACGTGAACGTCTACCGCGACTGCCGCTGCGCGAGCGTCTGGATCTGAAACAGTGTAAATGCGTATTCTGTAGCAAAAAGCCGAAGCAATGACGCGAAATAATAAAGAAACTCGAAAGATAGTCAGTACAAAAAATGTAAAAAAACCGCTTCCCGAGTATGATCAAGGAGTAACGACAAAAAGGAGTGAACTCAAAGGAGGCTCAACTTTCTGCCAAAACCCTCAGCTCGGCCTTTAAATGTCATCATGTGTTAATTATCCTTGTGACGTGTATAATGATAAAAAATGACAGTTTAAAATCGCAAAAAAATAATTACCTTTTGCCACGACTGCGACTCCTGGACCGAGATCTCCTCCTGTCCCGGTCCCTATCTCTGTCTCTGTCTCTACGATCACGGTCACGGTCACGGTCACGATCGCGATCGCGATCACGATCTCTCTCCCTGTATCCAAGCCCACCTCGATTTCTGTCAGACCTGTCGCGATCCCTGTCCCGGTCTTCCCTGTCCCTGTCCCTGTCCCGCTGTCTGTCCCTATCCATCATCGTCTCGCGTTTCTCCTTACGCCTGTCCTCAACAGTCTTCTCCAGTTCCGCGAGCTTCTCCCTGATCTTGATGAAACCCAGATGAAGCTTTCCACCAAAATGATCAGCAAGCCGTCTGTCATTGTCATGAATGCCAAGGTACGCGCTGCAGACCTCGCAGACGCGCAGCTTCTGCTGTTGGTAACTCGAAGCCGGCATACTGTTGCGATACTCTTGCTCAGCCTCGTTCTTTTTCTTTCTCAGCTCGTCGATCTCGCCCATCAGCTTCATGGACTCCTCGACAAAGCCTTCCTCGCCGAGCTGCTCGGCCTTGGCCAGCTTCTTGCCAATCTCCTCGGCGAGCACATGCACGTTATTCGCTTTGGCAGCAACCTCAGCGCTGAGCTCCTCCTGCGTTTCTGCAAGGCGCTGCTTTGCCTGCTCAGTGCGACGGTCGCAGTCGGCAATAAAATTCTGTAGATGCTCCATCGCCTAGAAATAAATTTCATAGATTTTGAATGAACGTTCACGTGAACCTGATTAACAGACAAGTCTCAAACAATGAATCTATACTCACGTCTATGTCGTAAAAGTGGTCCTTCTTCTTCTGAGCAGCCTCGTAGTCAGCCCGGAGGGCCAAATCGTGAATCTGGGGGCATTCTCCCAGGTCCATGCGCTGCGATTCACAAATTACCCAAAATTAGACGACCCCCTTGACGATACATACCACCTTACCACTCCTAAAGTACGAGAGCGTCCACCCGGGATATATCACAATCAATGTAGAATGTCATATGACAAGTACAAAGTCCTTGTCAGCGGCACGAGATAACAAACATTACTATCGACATTGTATTCTATGAAAGGTTATAAAGTCGGTTGGACCGAGGATCGATCGTAGGAGTTCAGAGCCTAGACCTTTTTCATAATCTCTCCAATGATTACTTAAAAAGAAAACAAGAATACATACATTGACCAATACTTAATTTTTTCTTTTTTTCTCAAAGCAATTAGATAATACTTAAAGATGACTTTTAGATGGACTTACAAAATGACAATTTGGTTATTCTTCCTGATGGGAACTCTGCTAGACACGCTATAAGAAATGCATTACACGAAGAGAGCTGGTGGTTGGTTGTTCTGGTTAATTTTTTTTTTTTTTTTTTGGGTAGAGTAACGTAATAATGTCTATAGATAGATATTTTGTTGATTTCACTTACAGAGCGGCAACACCTCTCCGCCTGACGCGACAATGCGATGACAACGATGCTACAATCAGCACACACCTTAAGTTTACATGTTCAATTTCTATGAGACAACTTACAGCATAAGATTTCATTACACTATTGCGTATCGGACACAGTGTTCTCGATACGGGTAATGTTTTGTATTATCTAGAAATCGAGTTTTAATACGTACATCCGAACGGTGAGGTATTTTTTGTGTAACAGCACTGGCGCGTCGTGCAATTCCGCCTAATATTGTCTCCCCATTTCTGCCACTCTTTCTTTCTTTCTCTCTCATACACACACTCACTCGCTCTTGACAGTGCACCAATGGCTTCCCTCGTAATTGCCAAAAAGAAATTGCAGGACTCAAGTTAACCGAAATTAATGAAAACAGGGTGGTCAATAATTTTGAAAGACAGACAACTTCTCTAGGATATCCGCGACCTTACCCTGGATGATCACTCGATTCACGAGACTTCATGAAACGAATACAGATTGATCTGGGATGCATGCAGATCGTGTACCAAGAGCGTAGCCAATAAGTAGACAGCGCTCCCTGAGATTTATGAAAAAACAAAAGAATGGATTGCTATAAAATGATCAGTGATAAAGGAAAATGTTAGACTTGAGAACAACACATTTTTAACAAGGATCGATTAAATTTCTCATGTGGAAAAAACAAAATAAGATACAGTTTTGGCAATTGACGAGTCTAAAGATATTACTTACAGATCAGCGACTGATTTTTCTCTCACTCACTCTCTCTTTTTCTCTGTCTATCACTCACATTCGCTCGTTCACTTTCTCTCTCTCTCCCCCTGTATCCATAATACGTAACATCCTTCCCATGAGGGAAACTACTGTTTTCACACATACTCACGGGAAATTTAGTCCTATCTCCATGATCGGCGAAATTAGCGATAAGCGACAGTAAAGAGATCGTCTGCATGAAACATCATGACGCTACTCACCAAAAGCGCGCTAGAACAGGCCTCTTGGGGTCTGGGAAAATAAATTTTCTAGCTTCGGGCGCTCAGCCTCACCAACCGCCACCATATACCGCGGCGGGTAGAGCGACTGAGGCGAGTTCCATCGGTTTTCACAATAAAAATATAAATCACCTAGTGTTTTAATTACTTTTATAATAGATCAATGGTAGATGTGTTGTAATACGTACGTCGTTTTTGATTTCAGTACTTACAGTAACGCGCGTGTGTCATTGAACAAGTACAACGGACAATACAATTGGACAATATTCGCAACGATATTGTACATTGGTTCGGTATTGCTTTTTTCAGACTCTCTGGAAATAGAACTGGAACTGTAGTCGCATCGGGATATTTGTAATTAGTATATTCGCGTGTTTATAGTCATTTCGTAGGACGAGATAAATGGAAAATTCAAGAGTATACGCGTTCACTGTGACACATATGTTATTAATAACCATTACTGATGAGCCTAATTGTTAATGTCAATTAGCAAATATCCTCTAGATAAGGTACGTTCCTTAAATTATATATGCATCTTGCACTGTGAAAACACCTGTTACTGCCTGCATTACATTCAATGGTTAAAAAAAAAACCTTAAGACGGTGCTCTGAGTCAATGTTTTATAAAATGCTTATACTTTGCATAGAAGAACACAAGAACGACACATGTGAGATGTTAATTCTTTATAAAAGATCACTTTATCTATCCTTCCGATGTCTGTATTATGAGATATCCAATATTTTTTATGCAATTCTCTTTCTTTTTATGAAGTAAATAGCAACTATCTGTGATGAATCGGCATGAGACACTATTGACGCAAACCCTGACAATTGTTTTTAATAACGCGATCAAAGGAAACTGATGCACCTAGTTACATGGCCACTTTTCACTGGTAATTCCTCTAACACGTAATCATCAACTAGCATATAAGGTCTTATAATGTTGCAATATAGATCAAGAAAGTGCAAATATGTCAAAGAGCAAACCAAAATTAATAGTTGATTGAATTTCAATGTAAAATGGAATTTACAAGTACACTGATATCTCTGTACAAGTTAAGTGTTTGCTAGTACAATTATTCTGACTCCTACAGTATGTATAAACAATAATTATGAAATTCTTATCTGATGAGGGGGAAACTGTTTCACAAATTGCAAGCGACCATGCAACCAGGCGCATGTAGTATAATTAATAACGATCAAACTGATATATGTACTCATATCAAGGAATTAAATAGCAACATTATGGCACGTCCAATCAGACGACACGCACACAATATTCGAATAGTGCTACACCAGTGCCCAGGGTGCGTCATTCTTGTTAAAAATGGAAACTCGCGTTTACGGTATACTCACTGTCGATGAAAGTATCTCATGTGGACAGCACGCCAGCAGGAAGCTCTTGCAGACCTTCGGGTCGGAGTATTTCACTTGAAATTTGTTATTCTCACCTAAAAGTCAATTAAAAAATGCATTGTCAGCTATGTAAAAAAAATGCATCCTACACGACAGGGGTAACGCGGTCGATATGACCGCTTTGGGTCACCATCTTGTTATGCTATGAAACGAAGCATTTCGCTACGAGCATACACCTCGTATGAAACTAATGACAGATTACAATAATATTCACTCACCATTTCGTCCTGTGCCCATCAGCTGGTCGAGCATAGCTCGCATTTGGTCGTGGGCCGTCATTTTCGCTTGAGGAGACTCCGCCAAGTGGTGAAGCTTTTCCACACGGAGCGAACAGCCTATTGTCCTAGTAGTCTCGATTGTGCTGCCACCATTTACAGTGGCGGATAGACGTACTAATTCATTATAATGTCAACCGCGCCACGTATATGACGTACACTGGAGGTTATACTCGGAAACTGACTGCAATTATTCATATCCATTGTTATTTCTCTTTTGTGCACCAACAAACAAGAACGACGTTGCCATAGTACTCGATGAGAATATCGGAATGCACTCCAAACGATATAATGACCAAATATATGTTTATATATATAAATGTCACATCCGGTTTAGTTTATCATTACTTCCGGCATTGAAAAAGTCTGCAAATTTGTAGATGATTAATATTCTTTCTTGATTCCACAATCGCTCTGACAATGAGGAAAAATACTCCAAATAATAAGTTAATCCAACCGCTTAATCAGTCTTGTTCAAGAAACAGTTAGGGTGAAATATCTTTTTGAATATCCATAAATATCGTACGCAAGTGAGTTAACTGCATCTAAGGGATCACGATGAACGTCTCGATTATCAAAAGTATAGATAGGAAACTGTTTACGTCATTTGCGTTGCGTTTCAGTACAAAATTAATATAATTCACAGAGAAAACGTACCACTCTGGAATATCTCGACTCAATTGTACGCACAATACTAGCTCTTGTGAACAGAACAAAGTATAGTAAAACTTGTAAACGACTGTAACGCTTGACAAACATGACCTTTCTGTACATAAAAAAAAAGCTTCATGAAAACGAATACGTAACACGTACAAAGCAGCAATTGAAACAAACAAAGCCATAAGAGACTCGTATTGTGTATTCAGGACTTCATTGTCAAGTGAAGAAGAAAAAAATAAATAACCTAACAAGTGCAGCGTGAATTATGTAACTCTATTACAATCTTAATAGTAGCAAAGAGTGAAAGCTTGATAAAAACTTATTATCAAAATAGGGTAATAGTGAGCATCCTCAATCAAATGAGACCGTCTCCATGTACATTCTTTATTGATAATATGAAAATGTGATCCAAATTTTAAGTTTTTCTCTTTCTCCCATTTACGACAAAGAAACGCCTCGCAAATGACGAACATTATTTATTCTCTTCATTATCCACCACGTTCTCTTTTCACTTCTATATAATAATATTAATTAATAATAATATAGTTTCTCATCTCTCTTATTACTTTAATTAATCCGTGTACGTCTGATTAGCTTTTTCTTGTTTTCCTCTTTCTCATTTTTATAAAAAAGGCAAGAATAGTGTAGATACGAGATTATTTAAGCGTATAAGGCTGCCTCAATTCGACGCGAGTAGTAGTACATATAACTATATGTATATTATATAATTAATATAATAGCTACTATAAAATATTATGGCCAAGGTGATTTAATATCTGAAAACTTGTACTGCACTCGTTAACTCTGAAGGAGTAGCTGCTACGGCTAGACGTGGATATGCAAGGGTTTGTTTCATGATTTTCTCTTTTCCTTTTTTTTTCAAATTTACAAGATAGAGTGTGAGGGTGAAAGGGGGATAGGCGATAGTAGCGGAGAATGACACTTGGTGTAATGAGTGAGTGAGTGCATAAATGACGAATGAGCAAATTGTTTGAAAACTCTTCAATGGACATAAAAAATAGTCATTGTCATGGCGAAGCTCCTATAGGTTAACATTAAAAGAGACGACCTTATAGCTTCCGGTTACGTCGGTGTTCGCATCGGCTTGATCTTTTTACACATAAACAGTCTCCGCAATTAGTGTTACAATTAGCGTGTGCCGTTGCCGTACGGGGAAAAAAAAGAAGAGAACAAAATATATCGTATATTTTGATAATGCGCGAGGCATTCGTCTTGGGAATTATTCATTAGTTTAAAATAACGTACTGACAATATACCTTTTACTATTGGCAGACGTGCGTGCTATTGCGGTGTTTTTTTTTCCTTCGCCTTTACCACTTTCCTTTTTGGTAGTACAACGCTGAGTTTATTAGCGTGAAACATTGGAATTCCGATTGATCGATCGGATATACCATGAGCAGTAACCAATTTGCGAGCCGGTTTGCAAAAGATTTTCTTTTCTCATTTTGATGGACGAAAAGATTCTTTTTGCTCGATCTTAAATATATTATATTTCAAAAATCAAAGTGACGAACTACACGGATATGCGAATTTTTATTTTTTCAACATTTTATAACGGTCGTTGGATTTAAGATTCGTTCGTTCGTTCTTTTTTTTTTTTTTTTGTAAAATTTTAATTATCACCTTCGTGCCATTTTTCATCGAACTATACCATGAAAAGGGAGATGCAACTTGGCATTCGTCGCTTTAATGAAGGTAATTTAATGGGCGTGAATAGATTTATCTGAATGACAGTGAGAAAAATTGTCAAGGAAACGGCGTGTGTACTTTCTCATTCTCTCTTGACAGTTTCTTCGTTTTTCTAAACTAGACAAAGCCATGATCGTTAATGGCAAACTACGCTGAATTACCAGATACAAATCAAACCGGCCGACTGGATTTAAGTAACCGAAATGTCGGGCGCAGCAATATATAAAAATATGAATGTGTCTCCGAATGGCGGCGCATGCTAAAACCTCTTAAAAATCTATTTGCATCATATCGTCTTAAGTGTCACACTGTATATTTTGCACGCCTCTTTAAAATCCTTTATTCCACTAGCCGTTATTTTATCTCTCGTTTTACCTGTGCCACTCCCAGTGTCCCTTAGTTTTATTGGTATTTTATAATTATCGTAATTAATAGTAGTTTAATTAATAATATATAATAATAACAATGGGGTCGTTGCCGATCCTTATATTTTACAAGTACGCGTCCATCTTTCTCTTCTTGCTTATGTTAACTGCCTTCATGTTTTTTTTTTCTTTTTCATTCAAATAAATTCTCAGTAGCAATTCCTCCACCTTCATATACAGACCAACATTCCTCTTCCATCATCCCTTCCCACCCTTTTCTTTTCCATATTTCAAAATTACCGCCGGAAACTTCTGGGCACAGTACTGCTTCGCTTGTCTAGTTATGCAACCGATGCTGCTAAAAAGCACTTTTGTTTAACTAAAATACGTTTTCTCTCGTTGTTAAGACACGAAAACATTATCAATGGTCTGTACTTATGATCGACGGTACGAGATACGACAGTGACATAATTTGTTTTTTCATTCGCGCTACCCTCACGTGACCTTCAATTTCAAAAGAGCTTCCGGACCTCACGAGAGTTCAATATTTCGGGAAAAGAAAAAAAAATCCCTGTTCGAGTAAAACGCCGTCATTTCTTTTCGTTTTAATCACTTGTAACCTCCCTGATCGTATATTGTCGGACATTTAATTATTTTCTCTGTCGTGCACGCCCACATTAATCATATCGTGCATATTACGTATGTATGACGGATCGTAAGTGATAAACAATGCTATGAAAGAATGTGTACTCCGTAGTACAGAAAAAAAAAATGAAAGGCCCGATCCCTGAAATTACAAGATAAACGTGAATTTTCTTGTAAATTTGTTTTTAATGACAATAAAATAAGAAACAGTACAATAATAATTCAATAATTATAAACTGTCGTGTAACACTATCTAGTTGGTTGAACACGTTACGTTCATTATTTCACCGTTCTGTTCTTCCAAGACCTGATAGTTTCCCACCAATTTGATAATAATTAGTAATAATAATTATAATAATATTAATAATATTCACTTAGCGTTAACTTCATACTCCCACTCCTTTATCCCATTATTTATCATTTTTCTCTGTCTCGTTTATCTCGCGTACCTCTCAAGAACAAAAATATCGCTTTCGCTTTATTGACAAAATTCTGTCAGCTTATCTCTCCTTCCCTATTTCTCCGGCTCTTTCTCGCATCACTTAGTTCTTTTTTTTTTATTTCTTATTATTCCTCTATCATTATCATATATATTAATAACCTCCCAATCCACGAAACGTGTACCGTTCTCGAAAACGGAATGGGCCCCATATCTCTCGTTCTAGGAAAGACCGTGCGCTCTTGAATCATCGTCAATTTTTCTTTTCACCGTTGCGATCAAAAGTGGTTTTTATTTCAGGTTTTCATATATATTCTTCATATATAATATATATATATAATTCGCATATATCTCTGTGTGTTCATCTCATCCTTAAATACAAATTCACGCGCGCGTTAATGCGCTCACGAAGCTTCAGGACGTTTATGCATGTAACTTGTATGACATTAGCGTGCGCGCGTGTAAAATATGTATTTTTATTAATTGCATTCATCTTCCATTCATCATGCATTTTTTTAAATGTTTCAATTTTTTTTGTGTACGTGTGTGCGCGCGTGTGTGTGTCTTCTTAGTGTATATAAACGCGGGCGTCTTGTATTCATATTATGTATGTAAACCGTTTTCATTTTATCTAATGCTTTTGAGAGTAGGTCATCGTGGGTAGTCTGATTCGTGTTTTGGCTTCAATTTTTTTTCTCTCGTTCGCCTGTTCCGTCACGTAATCATAGTGTTTGCCGCTCGATCAGAAGTCAACATTGAGCAAACTTACTCGACCACCTTCAGCACCTTACCGATGGCAATTGTTTTATCTGTAAAAAGAAAATCGATTGGTTAGAGCTGAAGATAAAAGGAGACGTATCGATAAGAGAAACGTAAGACAAGATAACACTGTTTCACTGGCTAATTAAATCCTTTGAGTAAAGGGGACTTAAATGCTGTAGGCAGTTTGATGGACGAAATACTTCTTTGCGTGCTGTACGAAGGTACTGACTGATTATAGGTACAATATGAATATGAGCTGAAGAAATTCGGCAAACGCATAAGTAAATAGTTCATGATGACATTCGCTGAACGCATATATGGAATTCTGATAGTACTTAAAGGGGTTAAAGAAGTGGTGATGACAGGAAAATTTGTATTGCTGTTACTGATCGGTAAGTGTAAGTAACTGTATTCTAGAAATGGCTCGATCAATTGTAATTGCTGATTACTCACTTTCGTCCCTGAGAGTGAACCGTCCCATCTGCGGAAACAATTTGAAGCGTTCAAGGCAAATGACTCCTGCACATTCGATTCTCATGATCGCCACTTGATCCTGTTTGACGAACCTTGGTCGCGTCCGACTTTTGTCACCAGTTTTCTTGTCCACAAGACATATTAGTGCTTTAACGGTGACCTCCTCGGCGGCGCAGTGAATGTGCATCACCGCACTGTAACCCGCGCAAATGATACTCTTGTGTTCGAGGATAACGACTTGCGCGTCGAAGACTTTGCCGGTCTTGATGGGATTGTTGCTGTCGCATAGAACAAAACCAGGACTTACGTCCTCTTCCTCAATGCCTTTCAGCTTGATTTTTACATTTTCACCAGGTCCGACCGATGTCACTTCCTCGTCGTCCGACCACAGTTGATCGACGGTTACTGCCGTCTGTAAAAATATATATCAGAGGACATGTATATTTAATGCTTGTCAAATTTTTATATACACTTACCCTGTTGGGCATGACGAGTAATGATTGACTCTTCTTGGCTTCTCCAGCCTCGACCTTCCCCATGACTACCGTTCCCATATCCTTATATTTATCGACAATCGGCATAATGAACGGACCATTACTTTTACGATTGAGAGATGGCAACGAATCGATGAAAGGTATGAATGGAGGACCCTTGTACCAGGTGCAAAGATGTTCAGGGATCGCATCCTTCAAGCCAATACCCAACTGTCCGGAAACTGGCATAAACGTAAGGTCTTTTGCTGGGTTGAATCCTAACTTACGGAGATACGGTAATATTTTATCTCTAAAAGATTGAATGGAACAACATAATTGAGATTATTGGAGCAATGTAAGGTACTGAATTTGTTTTTATTCTAATCAACTCACCTGCATTCGTTGTACCTTCCTTCGTCCCATTCCACGGTTGGATCATCCATCTTATTAACTAATACGACCAAATGTTTAACGCCCGCCGTTTTCGCAAGCATCGCGTGCTCTCTCGTTTGGCCGCCTCTATCAAAACCCGTTTCGAATTCTCCCTTTCGCGCTGAGATGACCAAAACCGCAAGATCAGCCTGCGCCGCTCCACCAATCATATTCGGTACGAAACTCTTATGTCCCGGTGCATCCAAAATTGTGAAGTGTTTTCTATCTGTCTCGAAGTACGCCCGTCCAACTTCCACAGTCTTTCCCTTTTCTCGTTCCTCTTGATTGGTGTCGAGAGCCCAACTCAGATACCACGTTTCTCTGCTCCTCTCCTTCGCTTCTCTTTCATATTTTTCTAGTGTTCTTTTGTCCACCATCCCCGTAAGAGCCATGATTTGGCCACCAATGGTTGACTTTCCGGCATCTACAAATAAAGTCCTATGTGAATTACGTGGATGCTTTTACTACTGAGATCTTATAAATAAAGTAATCGACTTTTTACGTCTAATAGTTTATAATTAAAAGAGCCATTTTTATAAGAGGAAAAATTAAAAAAAAAGGATGATTACAACGTCAGACAGTCACTGGCCTTGTTCTTCATTTTTTGTTCTATCAGTTCAATTCTGTTCGGCTACTGATTTAACGGGGCTTGTAAAGGTATGAAGGTGAGCAACCAGTTCGTACCGGATTGAACTGGTTTGTCCTCTATCCGATCTCTGAGGATCAGTCTAGTAGGGCGTGGAAGTTTTGAAGACGTTTTCACAGCTGAAGCGCGTTTACGATAATTATATTATCACATGCTTCATTATGCATTATGACATTTAACACGCTTCAGTTTTTTATTTAAATCGAGAGGATATACGTGTCCGACTTTCATGCATAATACTATGATCGTAGCAGGAATTTTTCATATGAACATATGTCAATATTTTTAACCTGCTAGTGTCAACAATTGTATCAGGTTTATACAGTAGAAGCGTTGCATTTTTGTTGCTGTCTTTTAACTTACCTACGTGACCAATGAAAACAACGTTAACGTGCTCCTTTTTGCTCTTAGTGTCTTCCGTCACTTTAACTACCTTCTTTTTGGGCACCTTAACAACTGCTTCCTCATCTTCGTCATTGTCAGCCTGCAATAACAATTTATGTGTTAAATAATAAGACCTACTTATCTAATACCTTTAATGAATTTTACTGTAAATATTGTTTAAACTTTTTTCACCTCTTCATTTTCAGGAGTTAGAAGGGGATCACCATCAACAGCCGCTTCTTCCCACGAATCTGCTGGCTGATGTTCAGGACTGACGTTTGATGGATCAGTATTTATTGCAGGAGGTGGTGGTGGTGCCCCTCCTCCGGCAGGTGGCTCCTCAACTCGACTGCCCACAGGATCAGGAGGAACTGCCGGGGCACTGGCTCCTAATAGAACAAATAAGATATATAGTTCACGAACAATTCCTAAACATTTTATGTATCGTAAATGAATCAGATAAAATTAAGGTTATGTTCATATACATAGTACGAATTGTTCTTGCATTCAAGACACACATATAAATTGTACTAATTCAGAAAATCTCATAACAAAACAATTAGTTATGACCTATTAAAAAGCAAAGGAAATACTAAAATGTTCTCATTATTTTTAACATACATTTTTATGAAACGAAGTTATTCAGGTTTGAAAAGAACAAAGAATATCAAAACATATTGTACTCCAAATCATTTTTTGTATCGAGTCCCATAAAAAAGAGAGAATACTGAGTCCAAATAAAAACCTGAGGTAAACAATGTATTAAGAATATTAATAAACTACATAGTACAAATCAACAAGAGGATACGACGATTATCAAAGGCCTCCAGAAAATTCGACATCTGTAAAAGTTTCACGTGTCTTTTCGCGCCTACCCCACCGGCTGTGTTCAATCGTGATTTCATTATCGGGAAAAAAAGTAGGTGCCTTATCCCGCAAGCAGCAATAATCTTCATTGACCCAGAGACACCTTAGAAAGAATGCAAGACAATAAGGTGGCCCAAAGAAATCATCAAAGAAAGAGTAAAGCGATCGGAGCAGATTATAGGAGAGCGGCTATGGTAACGGTGCGATTTCGCGAAAGTACTAACAAAGTGGGGGAAAACCGGTGTGAACTCGCGAAAAGCGGAGGGTAGCACAGTATCAGGCGCTTTTCATGCAGTAAACGTTGACGTCCACCAGGAAGCAATGACGATAACTGATAATGGTTTCAGAATTTCTAGAAAGACGTCGAGAGACACTCCGAAACGTGTTTTGGAGCAATGCTCAGATTGATTACAGTACACACAGAAGAACCTGGAGGTTATATACAGAAGCTGGCGAAGTCAACATAATCGGCTAGGGGTTCATAATTTTTTTCTAAGACTGACCGTGATGGGGTGTTTCTGGTGGTACGGGGGTGGTTGCGGTATTTACGGCTGCCGTGGCAGCCGCGGCGCTGGGGCTGTCGCCAGCAGAACTGTTCTGCGGCGACGAGTTTATGCAGAACGAAGGCACAAATTCCGCTGCGTTAACGTTGAGGGTTGAAAATTTACTCTCAAGGGACTTGTCCTGAATTGATGCGGCGGTAGTGGCAGCTATGATCTCTCCGCTGTCCGCCTGTTGTTCCCACGAGTCCGGTGCTACGCTGTTCGCCATATTTATCACTGTTTCGGCACACCCAGACAGTACTTCTACACGGTATAACACACGAAGCGTACGGGAACACTTGCAGGATCGTGAACTAATCGCGAGAACGATTGGGACGGGCTTAAAAAAATAATTACTCGCGGTATTTCTCTGTGCACTACACACGCATATCGCTTGTCCGCGTGCGGCCCCCGTGGTCTGTTTCTCTGCTGCGCTAAACCGGAACTGCACGAGTCAACAGAAATACTGCTTACGTGCCCTTCCACTCACGCACGCATTGCCCCCTTCAACAATCGGTCCCCGCGAAATCTCAATTTTCAATACCCAAAACGGTAGTTCCTTTTTCTTATGATAACGATCAATTACCATGAATTCTTTTATTTGTAATCCTAAAGATTAAAGTTTGTCACGCTATTTTAAAATCTTTACATTCATTTCTACATTTTGGAAACGTCGACAATTTTCTCAGAATTAGACTGCGCTAGTCAAACCTAATTAAATCAAGGCGCTTTTGGATTTTTGAAAGTCTTTTTTATAGTTTTTCAAAGTCTTTTTTTATTCTACTTTAATATTACTGGATATTACTCTCTTGGGAGATTACGATCGACTACTGAGAATTTGAAAATGTAAAATTAAAGTCGGAGGTGAGGACGTTTTGAAAATCAACCCTAAGACAGACGTGGTTTTTAGAAATTAGGTTTATTATGTAAAGATTATTTTGTCCAGGAGGGACTATGGAGGAAATACATCCAATATTAGAAAGTATTGTATGTCTAGTAGTACGAGTAAACTACGCGATACAATAAATTTAAGTGTGGCCTATAAATCCTAGGAAAAATTATGTACAATTTAGTATCAGCCACAAAAAATCCGGTTTTCTCTATAATCTTCTATGGCCGTATTATCATTCTTCTCTAATAGTTCATTACGTCAATCTTACTAGCTTCAGTATTGGTATACTTTTCGCATGAAATTCATTGTTCTACTGCAGCATGATATATTTTCTCTAATTTTATATATATAGTACGTTTATTCTGACGGATAGTGTCCTGGATAACGTAGTACCAAAATAAGTTCGCAGAAAAAGCACTGGGTTATTTGATCTATCATAGCACTGTCGGAATGATTATTAGGTTCATTCTGTCGAATAGATCAAAAGTTATTTAATTTTCATTAATGTAAATAAGTTTAATATCGCCTAATTACATAGACGTCTTATCGAAGAAGTTTAAGCTCATTGCAATACATAGTGACACGTTGTTATACAGTATGTACAGCAGGATGAATGCAAAATACTTGGTTAGGTTATGTTCTACCGGCAAGGCTACTTTTTATAGACCATGTAGATTTTATTCAAATAGGAATATTTTGAAATTGTATGAACGTGGAATGTTTCAAGACATGTTCCCTGACACAAGTGCGTAAGTGAGCATGAACATATTTAGTTTCTTTGCTGTCACGATTGTTGAGTCTTAATTACCTCTTTTGCTCTTATTGCACTATAATTTATTTTGGAAGGTTCGATTCAATGCATTTTTATTTTCAGTCAGGAGATTGTTGATCTTCTGAATAAGTCACCACAATGTGTTTATGCTGGATTTGATCCTACTGCAGAAAGTCTACATGTTGGAAATTTGTTAGTTCTGATGAATCTTTTACATTGGCAACGGTCTGGACATCAAGTAATTGCTTTAATAGGTGGGGCAACTGGACTTATAGGAGATCCTAGCCATCGCTTATCAGAACGTGTTGAAATGAACAAGTTGTTAGTGGAAGACAATGTTAGAAGTATTATGAATAACATACAAACACTGTTTGAAAATCATAAAAAGTTTCTATGGAACGATAAACAAGGCAAATTGAAACCAGTGATATTGGTAAATAATATAAAATGGTATTCAAATTTGAACGTGATTGACTTTGTGAGAACTGTGGGAAAATGGTTCAGACTGGGTTCAATGCTAAGTCGATCATCTGTTCAGTCCCGGTTGAACTCCGATACTGGAATGAGTTTTACAGAATTTACTTATCAAGTATTTCAAGCTTATGATTGGTTACATTTACTAAAGAACTATGATTGTCGCTTTCAAATTGGTGGTAATGATCAAATGGGAAATATAAACTCTGGCCATGATCTAATATTTAGATCAACCCATGAGAAAGTTTATGGCCTCACCCTACCACTTATTACTACTGAAGGAGGTCAGAAATTTGGGAAATCTAGTGGAAATGCTGTATGGCTCTCCAAACATAAATCCTCAAGTTTCCAGCTTTATCAATTCTTTATACGAAGTAAGGATGCTGATGTGGAACAATTACTGAAGTTCTTTACATTCTTGAGTCTTGGCGAAATTAAGGATCTTATGCAAAAACATGTAGAACATCCTGAAAAACGCGAAGCGCAAAGAATTCTTGCGGAACAAGTAACTTTGCTTGTGCATGGAGGTCTGTATTCATTACTGCGCACTAACATAGTTGTTTATACAAATCACTTTAGATATATACGAATCTTTTTTGTGTGTATTTCTTCAGAGGATGGCCTCGAGGCGGCACGACGTACCACAGCTGTTCTCTATGACAATTCCATTGAATCATTGGCAAAGATGACCGCAAATGATTTAATTCAAGTCTTTGATGGAGCACCTGTAATAGAAATTCTACCAGAACCTGGAATTACAGCTTATGATCTTGCAATTAAAGCAAAATGTTTCAAAACTGATAAAGATGCTATGAGAATTATGGCGGCTGGTGGTTTCTCCATAAATCAACAAAAAATTACCAATATAAGCGAAGTCATCACTCCTGGTATACACGTATTACCAAATAACTTAACACTGATTCGTGTTGGAAAGAAGAACTATCACATAGTAAAATGGCTGGCATAGTTAGTATGTATATCAATTTTATTTAAATACATAGAATGACTAAAATGATACCCAGCACTTCGACTGACTGAAGTTTTTGGTGTGTTGCAATGAGATTTCTGAATCTTTACACTTTAAATAATTCCCTGATATAGGGAAGTAAAATAGAAATATAATATTTGTACGAATCCCATGTACAGAAAGTTATGAAATTAACTCAATTTCTCATAGTACAAATGTTCCGCATGGTTCATCGACACATGTTTGTAAATAGAAAATAAGTACATTGCCAATGAAAAATATAAAAATACAGACTTGTCTGTAAAGTATATGTTAAATTATAATCTGTTACCATTTTCTGCTTAAAAATGCATTTTTTCAAAGATGCAACTGTTGCATCTAAACTAAATGCATTATAGTTTAAACTTAAAAGGAGAAAAAAGATGCCCAAAGGGTTGGTTTTCATCACCGAATTCAGGGCATCTCCAATGTTAAAAGAATTGTATCAATACTGTCTTTTAGCAAAGGAAAATCTTGTTTTGTTTGTTCCATAATTGCCTTCAATTCAAAATTCATGATCCGTTGTTTCTGCAGCTCTTCGTTTAATGCAGATTCTGACTTAAAAAGGATTTTATAACGACCATCTCTTACACTTTCAAGCATTTTAATTTTATGCTGTTTCCGTATGAGAGATTCTAGATTCTGTAAAATTAAGATACATGTTACTCTCGAATTTGAATTCATATTCTGGCATGTTAATTCCCATCGCACTTTTGACAGAGAAGTGTAACTTTAATACTAATTAATTATTAATGTCGTAACTATGAATTATTTCTTAAGAAATATGTAGTGCATTTCCGCTCATATTTGGATAGACCGTTGGACCTAATTACAGGTGGGACGATTTCTTTCAAGAATTAATGTGCTTTCCCTCTTAGGGAATAAATTCTGCACTTACCTGATGCTTTATCAGTTCAGCTTCCATGATTTGCTTATCTATATCAGGAATGACATCTTCTATTTCTCGTAATGTATTTTGACCCTCGTTTAATTTCTCCAGCATTTCTTTTTGTTGTTTCTCCACTACCGATACTTTATTCTCTATTTGTTTCAATTCCTAAAACAATTGATTAGTAGTAATTATTATTAACGATTCAATAGTTTTTGGTACCTTTGTAAGTTTCTTGATCTTTAAGCTTTGATCATCCAGTCGTTTTCTGAAGATTATTTTTTGGTATTGTTGACTCTTAGGATTTCTTTTTTGTTTAGCCATCACCCCGTCAACTATTACGTCTCTTCTAGCTACACAGAATTCCATATCTTGGACCAATTTCTCTTGGACTTTTTTCAAATGCAATAGTCGTATTTCCATTTTGTGAATTTCACTCTTCATCACTGCTACATCTCCGCCGGCTGCTCGTTCGTTTTTCAAACGTTTAATGGTCTCACATGCCAGGTTTACCTAATTAAGATTTTTTTTTCATTTAAATTAGTTCATTGTTGCGAAAAAAAAGTTCTAACACTGTTCCTCACCTTTTTCTCCCAAGAAAGGCTCTCACGTTGCAACGCATTCAATTGGTCTTTTAACATGATCTTCTCATTCTCCAAATCTTTAAGTTGATTTTGTAATCTGATAATATCCATCTCGGCATCCTGAAGGGACTTCATGTATTCATTTTTGATCAAGCAATTCTTATCCTCCAATTCATTTTTTAATTCTTTCTGCGAAGCCAACCTATTGTTAATTTGCAATAATTTTTGCTGAAACAAATTTATTGTTCTATTCATGTTCGCTTCTTCTTTTTTTTCCTTCTCTAATTCGTGCTCAAGTTTTAAGTTCTTTTGCTCCATAATTGTTATTTGTTTATTCAATAAATTAATCTCTTGCAATTGCATATTCCTCTGCTGGCTGAGCGTGACAATGTAACCTTCCTGCCTGAGCCAGTAATTTTGAGATTTCTGATTTTTTTGTTCAATCTCATCTATGTTTTTTTCCAATGTCATTATTTTTACATCCAGCGGACTGATCTCTTCTCCGCCAGTTGTTGCTAGAGCCTAAAAAAATAGAAAGGCGTTTAAAAAATGAATAAAAGGACTTGGACTGAATAGCTTTAATAAAATTCATCAGTTTCTGGCGACCTCTTCTATTTTCTTGTTCAATAAAGCAATCGTCCTTTGTTTTTTGGTAATTATGACTTCACATTTCCTTATCTCTGCTGTCATCTTATCAATCTCCTTTTCACTAGCAAGGGTGTCCTTAGCAATTTCGTCCAGGTCAATTTTTGTGTTTGCAATTATCGTATTGAGCCTCTCCGTTTCTAACGTGGTTTTAGCATAAGCATTTTCCGCTTGCACTACCAGCAATTCCTGTTCTCTTATTCCTTCCTTGGCGTCGCGCAACAATTTATTCAAATGTCGCGCCGCTTTGTTATTAATAATCTTTTCCTCGAGTTTTGCAATAATTTCATCCTCGATCATGACCTTTTGACTAGCTAATTTATCCAGGTCCTTGTCAATAAGCTTCTCCTCATTCACGTATTGCTGATATTTCTAAAGTAGATGATTTTTCAGTAAGAAATAAGTTGTCAATGTTAAATTAGCAAGTGAAACAAGAATAATTGCCAACTTTCAATGATTAATATCAGTTCATTCCTTTAGTTGAAGCTTTTTACGTTATATCATACAACAATTAATAGTTATCAAAATAAGTTACATACCACTTCCCCAGCAGCAAGCTCTGCCTGTGATTGCTCCACAAGTCTGGTCGTTCTTATGAGTTGTGACTCTAAATTATTGAGCTTATCCTTTTCTATAGAAATTGTCTTGACCAGATGTTGTACGTCTTCTTCGACTCGTGACTGTAACAACGTGAGCCTTTCATTGTTTTCCATTTCCTTGCCAGTGTCTTTCTTGAGTTTTTCTATCTGTGCTTGTAGAGTATAGAAGGATTCTCGTATCTTTCTAAAAGACAAAAGATATAAATAACTAAAGAGTATTACACTGCCCTCCCCAATGAGAAATTACAATTGATTAAAAAAATTATCCAAAAGTATTTTTTGAATTATCATTCATACCGTCTCTCTTCATTTAACTCTTGATTAACTCGATCCCTTTGACCAATACTAATTATCACACTGTTCCAAGTTGCAAACAAATTCTTGTGTTCTCTTTGCACAGCCTCCAGATCAGCATTGGCATCCGAAATAACTTGTTTGGCTGCCATCTTCTCTTTCTCCTTCAATTGCAATTGCTCGTCAAGACTTTTAATCTCGTTCTCGACCTTCCAGACTTCTTGCATCAATTTGAACAGTATATAATCCTCTCGCTGCTTTTCGTGAATAAGTTCACGTTGTATAATCGCATCCTTCTCTGACATTCTCTGACAGATTATCAAATTGTTAGCCAATTCCTGTTCCCACTCAGCAAATTGCTTTTCGAGCGACGCGAGACTCTCAATTTCGCCAAGTAATTTTTCCTCGCTTGTCTTTTCCTCTCGCAATTTCTCACTCGTTTCCTTGTGCGACTCCTTTGCCTTCTTTAATTCTTCTTCCCTCTCCTCGCGCAGTTTTATTATTTCAAACAGAGTCTTTTCATACTTCTCAATTGCTGCTTCCTGACTCGCAATTTCTTGCTGTGCATTGTACAGTGTCAGTCCCTTGGTCTCACGATTTTTTTCCTCTAACTTGAAAGTGGCTTCCTGGAATATATATCATTATTGTTGTATTTAATACTTTAACATATTTTCTATATTTATAACATATATCAATATTCAATTTTATGATCTAACTATCTTGTATGTAAAAATATACATACGAGTTCGAGTATCTCTTGATTAAGTTTGTCATTGACACGCGTGAGGTGTGCCTTGAGCGCATCTTGAAATCTTTTCATCAATGGATCATCCGGATCAAGGATCACTGGTATATTTTGCGACAATGGTTTATTTTCTTTTGAATTATCCTTGTCTTCCATTTTATCTGTGTGCTCAGGTGAATCCTTTGAAAATCTTGGCCGGTATGACGATTGCACCGAACTTGTAGATTGAGGATTTCTTTCTCCTTTGTCGCACATGATGCTAGTTGATAAGAATTCAATGATGCACACTTATACCACCCTGATAATATTATTAAAATTTTTAATAATCATATTTGTTCTCCATATGCTTGTGGTCTGACAAACAAGGCTCAGTGACATAAAATAGAATTTGAAAGTAAAGTTTGATCGATACACATTATAACCGTTGCTATGGTGACATAATCCTTCCTTAGATTTCTAACAGATTATAGATTTGCTTTATGTATACTTATTTATAAATAGGTATACCTATGTTACATTGCTATATTCAATTAATGAATTAATCCAATGGTTCTATTGTTGCTCTAGTAAATTCTCCTTATGGCAGTTGAATACTTGCAGTTTAAATATCAAAAAACATTGCATGCTGTTATCTAACAAAACTCAAGAGTTCTACAACTAATTTTTATTTAATATAATAATTTATTTGTAATATCGTATCGTGTTTTATACTAACAAATTGTTTGAAAGTATTCTGATTAGTTTATTAAGTGTGTTCCAATTAGACTATTCATAATGGGAGTATAATCCATTCATCTTAAATTATTATGCAACAAAGGTTAATTTACCTTAACACTTAGTATGTACATGCACACGCGTGAAGTATTACTTCAAATAGTTCAATACAATAGAATATTCGAATCCATCATTATTATTGTTACTTCAGTCAAATCATTTTCAAAAGCTATAATGCGACGTAGCAAGGAATTATGTATCATTTGCTTAATGATCAATACAATTGACAGTTTATGGTCATAATAATGCGTAGAGCGTGTTATACAAATTGAGATAATTTATTGACTTCTAGATAAATGTAATAACTCAATACAACTTATATAAACCAGAACGATCTCTGCCGTGAATAATTTTGCAAAAGATACTTGAGTCAGGAGGATGAAGCTACGCGTTAGAAGTATCTTGAAGTTCATCTTCACAACATTTCAAATATTTCAAGTATCCACTAATCATATACCTATATCGCAGTACGCTCCAGATCTAAGTGAAGTCATCAAGGTAATGACCAATAAGTCAAATGCTTCAGAGGTCTTATTTCTCTCAAGAGACAATTACACGATACCCTTTGATGTTTACATCCTGGATAACATAATCCAGCAAGTGTCTAATATGATTCCGACGATGCATATAAGTCTTGATGATCCCAGAATCAGCAAGATGGAATTTGTACCTATGATACAAAATGATTCGTGGTTGAACAGTGAATCAGATAGGCCAGAATTTCGACTACCAATTATGCACGGGTACAAATACTTTTATGAGGGTAACGTTCTCAGACAATCGTATACTAAATTGTATAGAACATTAATAATATACGTCCACGTCACCGAGGAAGTTCCAGATCTACAAACAATCGATGACTTGATCACCAATATGGAAAAGTTTCTGGTTTGGTACGCAACACCCAAGCTTCTATTCATCCTTCTCGACAGAACAAGTAATCAGAATCTGGAGTTCCTGCTAAAAAGATTCTGTGATAAGAAGATGTTTTGGATAGCACTATTAGAGCAGTCAGTATGTATAGATTTGAGGGATTGTCAAACATCTTCGGATATTTATCTTCACACGTATGATCCTTTCCGTCACGTATATTCAAAGAAGCCATGTAATACAGAAATCAATTATTTTCATGTGAACCTACACAACCTCCACGGATATCCTATTAAAGTGAATCATCTTAATTATTGGCCGCACGTACAAAGCAAAAAAAATGCATCATGTCATTCCATCGAGATAACCGGATATATAATGAAGATTATAGAGTCAATAAGTAAGGCGAGGAACTTCACCTTTGAGGAAGTTGTAAACTGCAATACTGAATTTGGTGCGGTACTACCGAATGGAACGATGACTGGTATCCTAAGTGACTTTGCGGAGAGAAGGATCGATTTTGTACTAAACACTGGAGTCCTTACTGATGCTAACTTTCATAACTTCATGCAATTGGTACCATTATATTATCCAGAAGGTATACGTGTCCTGGTACCACTGCGATTGAACGAATCAGTATCCGTGAATTTAAAGCATACTTTAATGTTGCTATTTTGTGCAATAATGCTGCTTTTTATATGGCTGTGCTCAGTTGTTTTCAAATTCTCTCACTCTGCCTGGCATCCGTTTCGTATTTTCTCCGTCCTGATATCAGTGCCAATTAAAAGAATGCCATTAAACAATTCGGATAGAGCTGTCTTCGCATCTATTGCATTTTTATCTGTAGTTGCTAGTAGTCTGTTATTAAGTACCTTGACAAAAGGATTGATAGTGGGTACTAAAGTGCAGCAGATATCATCACTAAAGGATTTGGACGAATCAAACATGAAATTGATGATGACAAAAAATTTTTTTGGCATTACGTTTGGTCAAGATACTACTGATGGTACCAGATACAATCTTGCGAAGAAAGTTATATACTCAGAGGATCCATTAAATTGTGCTAATATATTGGTAAAGTACAGGAACGTCTCTTGCATCGCTCTTGCAACCGTAACTGATTTTATTCTTGCCATTACAACTGAGAATGGCAAACAGACGATCGGTATACTCCCTGACTCGATCTGGAGTGGATATAAGAACTTTTGTTTCGTTAGAGGTTCTCCTTTTGCGAATTTATTTTATCGGATAGTTATAAGATTATTTGAGGGGGGCTTTTTGACGAAGTTTATTAGGGATTTTATTGGTGAATCGGCGATAAAGTTGGAAAGGTGGAAAGATGTCGAGGACAACAATAAGGGTCAAGAAAATCATATAAATCTTCGAGGTATCATCTTCTTGGCTGTTGCTGGTTATTGTTTTTCTATTGTTGTCTTTGTCGCGGAATTGTTATCAGTTCGTTTATCTGCTGGTATCTTTAGTAAATGGACATTCACTAATCGTTCTGTGTAAAATTATAAATGCAAGTCTGCTGTCTTTATTTTATATTTCAATAAGAAAATTTTAAACATTCATGATAAGTGGTTATGGGTCTTTCTATAAATATTTACAGTTAACATGTTATATCTAATAACACTATTAATAATAATAAATGCACCAGCATATAGTGTATATGTATAAAGTAATGAATTTAATTTCTACAGTTCTTCGCAGTGTTAATAGTAAAAACTATAATCAGGTTTCTCATTAATTTTTTTTTTTTTAGTAAGCTGACACGACTCGCGCGTTACACTTACGTTCAGCGCTCATAATTATACATGGAACGACTTCAGTCACTGATAAATCATGCATCAGACGTGATTGTGTTCATATAGGTTTTTTTTTAATATTTTGTTTATGCAGATAGTATCAGTATCAGTATTGAGAGGTATAGGTACGCTATATGGAAATTCGAGTTCCAAGTTAGGAACATCTGTTGATTATTCGTTATAAAATTCGGTTCTAAATTATTTGCTTATTTCAGTTGATGATTTTGTATTGCGGCAGTGTTCACGAGAGACAATCGATTCGAGGAATTACGATGGTGAAGTTGAACAAAACGTTATTAATATATTAAAAATTGATGCCATCTTGAATTACATTATTTACCTATGCGCCGGTATTGGTCACGTTGTTTCTGAAACTTTTCTAGACCTGTGGCTCTTTTTGTTTTTGACAGATTCTGTCGCGCTGTCGTTGTCAGAGACTGATGAATCCCTTAATGTTTTTCGACCTCGACCAACGTTTCTTTCCTCATTTTCTGACCCAATGGATTCTCTGTTCGACTTCCGTCTTTGACGTTGCGGTGCTTGATTCTGTGCCTTCATAACCTCACGTAAATGCTTTCTCTTGGCTTCCCAGAACATGTTTTGTCGTTGAACTATTTCTGGGTATCTAATGGGATGATAAAGTTTAATTATATGTATCATGCAGTGCTATTGTTGTCGTGTTAATTTATTACCTTTCTATGAAATCCTTGTTCGGTGGTAATATCAAGTGCCAACCTTTTTTTGGTTGATGCTTCGATAAGTTCGTAAATATCTCACGAATCTCTTCTGATGGCAATTTTATCACTGATGATATAGCACGTCTATCTATGTACTCATGCTCCGTAAATGATAATAACTTAAGGAAAGTAAAATATACAATTAATGTTATTTTACTCATATGATTTTTAGATTAGTTATGGTTATGTTGTGTTTTATTGTGATACGTACAATGTAATCTCTTGATCTACACATGAGCTCAGCTGGAATGCCACTGTGTGAGGATATGGTGTCTTTGGGATAAATAAGTTCACTATTTACGACCCAGTTACCTTGCACCAGTACAGCCACCTGTTGAAGATACTTCAGTATGACAGCAGACTCCTGGTCCTGTGCTACAAGACTCCTTAATTGTAGGAATGACATGACCTTTGCTAGAAAATCAAATATTTGTAACGTATGTCCAGGCAGTCTTATTTATTAGGTAAACATACCATCTTTCATGAGAATTCGAACTTGATCCAAGATTGGTAACGTTCTAATATAATTGAGGGATGTTACATGATTTGAAATATTTGCTTTGGAATATTCTTCTTCCTTTGCTGGAGGAGCAAGAAGACCTAGGTAATCCTGAGAACTCATATTCAGAGTGTGTACTGATTCTTCAGTGTTAGTACATAACATTTCCAAGCGGGTCAGCTGAAAATATAATTTTAATAAAAAATGTTGTAATCAATGCTCTGTACAATATTCTTATGACTGCATCGTTTCAGTTATGGAATGTTAATTAAGATTTTTTTACCTCGGCCTGGGGGTTGGTGGCTGGTATATAATCCGTATTGATCCACTGTTCCTCTGAACTTTTCTTTGTCTGATGTTGGAATGATTGCTCACGCATTTTTTTCAAATATTCGGGTTCTTGGCGTGCAAACGTTACGTTTACTTGTTTGGCTGGTTCTTCCTCCTCAACAATCTCTGCATATTACAGTATTGAGAACATTAATATCTGTAAAATTAATATAGCAGTGAAAGAGTGTAATTTATACCTTCACCAGTATTCTTAGCCTCTTCCTTGGCACGTTTATCACTTTTATCTAAATAATTAAATTGCGGTCGTAATTGAATGACACCTTTCAATGGTGTAATATGTAAATCTCCATCTTGAAACACTCCAACTGCATAATTTGAACAATCGGGTAAAGCTCTGGAGGATTCTAAGACTGTTTTGTCCATGAGAGTGCTGTAAACATGTTTCTTATGTAAAAATAAACACAAAAAGTGGAGCAAGAAATACACATATTAAGAAAATAAGATAAATATGAATTACCTATCAAATAATTTTTCTTCGTCCTCTGTACCATGTCTTGAGGATCCATCAACATTGATAGCAATCTGTTCTCCTTTACTATGATCATAATTGGCACTATGTGTATCAACAGCTACCTCGAGACAGACTTCTTGATTTTCAGGTTTTATAGAGGATTTTAAGATTACAGCATTATCGTATCCCTCACGATCAGGCCGTACTGGGTATTGAAAAATAAATAATTTCTCCGCTAATGTTTTGGACAGGTATACTGGTATCTTGAAAAACATACAAAAGGATGTCATATGTTATAAATAATTTTTTTATCAATGATGTAATTTTAAGCATTAATACACTTGACAGATCATCTAAATAGAAACTTACTGAATCAAATTACAATTTACAACCAATTCCATAAGACAAGGCTAACCAAATGATATATTATAATAAAAATGTTTCTCAAAAAACAATATTCTTTACCTAAGGATAACAACCTACGATTATTTCGTTTTCGATGCTTCCATGTTATCTAATATAAATAATTATTGCCACTTACTTCCCTAATCACTGGATCACTATCATTCTCCATTTCATTTGCTTCTGACATTTAATATGTATTAACTATACTTTTGTAGCTTAAAATTGGTTAAATAAGGTAAAAATTCACATTCACTTGCTGCCGCTCCACGCTTAAATTAAACACGAAATACTCCAGCGAGATCACTGAACCATATTCACACAGAACACGCGCTCACTGTAGTAAAAGCACGAACCAAGAGAGTTTGCCGATATAGTGGACGACCTTTTTTTTTTCAGGGACGTATAAAGATGTCCGAAGTCCTGAACCAGGAATTTTCATAATTTTTTTTGACGCGGTACATTAAATGAATTTCGGCGGCTACATAACAACGTAACATCCGTAAATAAGTGGTAAATAACGAGTAGAGAATATTTTTTTATAGATAACAGATTCGGTCACAACAAAGCACGACTACATATTTTCTTTATAATATTATAACTCACATTACCTGTGAAAAGAAATAGTGCTATCGGGCCGCCACTTTTGCTTACACGACTTAATATAACAAGATTTTACCATTTTTGTGGATAGGTATATCATATCTCAAAAATATTGTCGAACACACGGTCGGACCTTACTAACCACGTGTTGATTGCAAGTTGTAACTGGAAAGCATCTACAAAGGGACACCGATGCATTTCAGGGATTATAGGTGGTAAGGTCATAGATATAAAAATATAGGGATGGAGCAAACCTGGTATTTTAAGCAAGGGAAGTGAAGCCAAAATGAAGGGAAGGGAGTTCGCCGCATAACCAATAAAATTCAAGCTGGATTTTGCTTTACTATGATTGGTACTCCGTGGACGTATAAAGAAACGACAGTCACTGAACTCTAATCATACTGGAATGCGTACAGCAATGGTGGGAGTCGCGTAGAGAGAGATAGCAAGGATATAGGTGAGTATAGCAGTCTGTCTGTATCACACACTGTACAGTCTCTGAAAAAGTTTAAGCTGGGATAAAGCCGTGCACACGAGAAGGACTAGACCAGCATAACATAACTTGAAATAGTGGCACATTTATTTTATTTCGAATCTGCTAAATAGTTTTGTGTCGTTTTTATAAGGCCTATTTATATCATAGAGCCTAGATAGGATTTATACATATGTACATACAGCGTGTGATGCAGCCAGGCTGCTACACTCTCTCTCTCTATATATATATATCTCTCTCTTTCTTGATGTGCTCATCGTGGCGAGGGTTATGCTGATAATGTTTGCAGATCCGCGTCTCAATATTGCGTTAATTGCTCTGCCTTAGGTCACCGCGCTGACTCCTTTAGGTGTCCGTGTTTTGTCCTACAAAAACAGGTTAGACGAGTTATGACTGAGGAGAGTATTTCATAAAAATAGGCAGGACTTAAATGTGGGGTTTCCTCAAGGCCAATCTTGGCGATCAACCATAGCCTGATCGTGGTGGATGAGACTTCGGAATGTAATTCGGTATCTTTTCATGAATTTGCTGACGATTCCCGATCTACTCAGCCTTCAAAAAATCTTGTAGATAACCAAAATTCTACTGCAGCTATCCCACTATCAATGAGCCAAATTGTGAACCTCAGAGTTAATTAACCGGGAAGTCCTTAAAAAAGTGTCATTAAATTTCTAAGAGTGTGGTTTGATTATAAATTAAACTGGAATCAGCACATAAAGAAAATCTCGGAAAAAGCTCGATCATCTTCGCGGATTTTAAGATCTATCTCTCGTATCAACTGGGATGCCCACCCCAATAACCTGCTGATTATTTATAAAGCCTTAACGAGATCGATCCTTGACTGGGGCTCAATGTGCTATGGGGCAGCTAGGGCAAATAGCCTTATTGTCCTTGATCGCATTCAGTACGCGGCCTTGCGATCTGCTCTGGGACTTATGATCTCTACTCCCACTAATGCAATCTTAGCTATGGCAGGGGAACCCCCGCTTTATTTCAGGAGAATCTTCCTCGCTTCTAGGTATATTTTAAGATCTTTCTCAGTTACCCATCACCCTATCCATGCGAAACTTAAACTCTTAGAGAATGCTGTTAACAGCAGTCACGTGGATACTCACCGTACGTTCTGTCAAGATGGTTTTCTCTTAGAAGATATCAAAACAGAGTTATTAGAAACCCTCGTCCAATCTGTTTCTCCATTCCTTTGGCAGCGCATTTGCAACACATTGATGTGGACCTTGAGTCTATTAGACACCCTCGTCCAATCTGTTTCTCCATTCCTTTGGCAGCGCATTTTCATCACATCGATGTGGACCTTGAGTTTGGCTTTTCTATGAGAGAAACGTAGAACCCTAATAACGGTCTTGGCACCTTCCTTCTGAAGGAATTCCGGAACTGGGTTTATATATACACAGATGGCTCTTGGTCGTCCACCCGTGAGAGATGTGGGGCTGCAGTCTACGTAGCTAACTCAAGACTAATTAGGAAATTCAGATACTGCAACAAGGCTTCTATTTTCTTCACAGAGGCATTGGCTCTTCTTGCAGCCCTGCAATTAATCAAAGCAAAAAACATAATAAAGTCGGTTATCCTGTCTGACTCACGTAGCGCTTTACAGTGCCTAGCTGATAATTCTATGAACTCAAAGATTCACCCTATCATCGCTCATTGTAAGGAAATGTATCTGGACTTACGATCCATCGGACTTCAAATTCAGTTTATCTGGATCCCATCCCATCAGGGAATCCATGGTAATGAGATGGCGGATAAAAAGGCCAAAGAAGCCCTCAGTATTTCTACAATAAATACTAAAGTAGTCTGGTCTGATCTTGCTGTGCACTGTAAAAGTTGGATGAAATCCAAGGCCTATGACTATCTTGCTGATCAAGCCCAGTATAAGGGAATCAATTTCTTTAAATGGTCTCCTCCTACCTTGGGCTGTCCTTGGTTTACCAATATGGACTGGAGGAGAGATGATATTGTTAAAATTAACAGGCTCCGCACAAACCATACAGCATCTAGAGCTCACCTTCATAGAATCGGTGCCGCCTCCTCTGAGGCCTGTCAATGCAATGCTCAGTTCCAAGATTTGAACCATATCTTCTGGGCGTGCCCTCTTAACACCGTGGAGACGAATAAACTGGTTCTAACATTACGACGTCTAAAAATTCAGGCTCCATATAACATCCAAAATTTGGCCTTCTCTGGAGATTCCAGAATTCTAAAAGCTATCATTACCTTTGTTAATTCAGTCCAGGGCAGACCAACTGACGCGATGCACATTATCTAATTCCATTTCGTACCTGATGTCACCTTTAGTCCCTTTAGTCTTCTTTTTTCAACTCCTGATCCTGGTTCTTTTGTATCCTTCCCAAACGACACTGCACTGTTGTCTTCTTGGATGCATTCTTGATCGCTCTCTACATAGAAGATCTCTTTAAACTACCTCCACTCATCTTCAATCTGTATAATACATACAACGCGGAACATCACTAACGCCATCTACATACTACTCATAAAAGTTATGGCTTATGCTCGTCCACAGGACGTGTCGCCTTACTGATTCGATTGGCTACTCAAAGAAGACTCTAACGCACTCTAACATCTAGAGTCCAGCATAATCTTTCCAAACTGACTTTAGGACTAGTTAATGGCACGTCTCCTCATTGGAGGAGTCAGCCAAAAGGAAAGGAAGGAAGGATTTTCAGTTAAGTTCACGTGTATTCAATGATTCTCTCGTCTCTCTTTAACGTGTTTGTCAGTGATTAATGCAAATTGATGAAATGTCAGTGGAACAACATTACCTTTAAAATTTATCTTTTATTATACTTTAGGACTGACTTCTTGATTCTATTTGGCATTTAAAGGTACCCATGAATTTATTAACTACTAAATGGCTGACAAGTATTTAACTTTGTTGTCAGAGTGTAATGGAGTAAATACTAACCGTCAACATGTTTGCTATAGAATTTTACTTGAAAATGATTAAAATCATGTTCATATGTTCTGTTTATAGGATTGGTTTTCCAGAAAAGACTATAATGACATCAATATTTGATCAATACGAACAAGATTCTCAAAGGTCTAAACAAGTAGCACCACCCCCAATTAGACCTGATATTGTATGTCATTTTCATGCATGTTTCATGCAAAGTATCGTTTATGTGACATACTTATTAGTCTTATGTCTAATGTTTAATTATAGAGTAGTACAGGCTTCATTCAAATGAAAATGAAGGAAGACGGACCAATATTCACAAAACAAAAAGTCAATTTCTTACCACCGGATAAGATTACACATCTGTCCGTTAGCAGTAACATGATTGTCATAGCAATGTCCAATAATGTTTTACTAAGAATTGATATGAAGTATCCCGACAAACCAGAAGGTATTTGATAATGTAATTCATTTTTGCCGTATTAATATTACGATAATGATATTTAATGGCAATCGTCTTATTTAACCATAGAAATCGATATCTCAAAATATATCACAAATATGAAGCTGTCAGGCTTATTTTTGGATCCTCTGGGTTTTCATTTGTTGCTCGCACTGGTTTCAAAGCACAATGACAATCCACCAGCAGAATTATTTTACCTGCACAGAAAAACAACCAAATTAAAACAGGTATGATTTTACGAAAAATAGTTACAATGGATTACCATATTAGGTTGATCATTGTTAAATAGGCCGGGAAGTTCAGAGGTCATGAAATCACAGCAGTGGGTTGGAATTTTGGCAATACATCCGAAGTTACATCGGGTCCTATTTTATTGGGTACATCGAAGGGTCTCATTTTCGAAACAGAGATTGGTCTGGATGGTGATAAAATATTTAATACGAGTCTGGAGCAATATTGGAGACAGGTATGTTTAATTGAACGATAATAATAAAATTTTAACAACTATTAACTCTCATGCTGATCCTTCTACATATTCATTCCCAAGCTCCCAAACTATCTGCCTCTTTATGGTAATAAAGAGGTAGAAGGATTGGTAAGTCATAAATCATTTCCTTCCTGAAAATATCATTACAAAGATTTATTAATTAACATTATTTCACAAGTGACACGATTAAATCATCATAATCATTTTAATAGGTATTCGATATTGGTAAAGCAAGTAAACCTCCGATTACCGGTTTGGAATTTCATAAAATACCAAATACCGATAAATACATAATAATTGTGACAACGCTCATACGAATTTACCAATATATTGGATCGGTATCCAGTTCAGATGAGAAACCATTGCTGCAACAAATATTCAGTAAATATTTGAACATGAAAGGTAAACGTGGCACAATTAAATATAAAAATCTGGTGAGATCTAAGTATACACAATAAAAATTTTATTCCAGAACGTTTCAATCAATTAGAAAGTTCATTGCCATATTCTAAAATGCAGTTTTTTTATCCCGGTCCAGGAGCCTTTCCAAAATCTTTTGGATGGCTCACAGAGACTGGGATACTATATGCTCAGGTGATTGTTGGATAAAGTTTTTATAGAATCTTAAAGACAGATATCGTATTTTCAAAGATGTGTCGACTTACATAAAATCGTTGGGTTTTGTAGGTGGATCCCAAGGTCGATCCTGAGAATGTATTAGTAAATCAGCAGATGATACTCTGTCCTGAAACTAGTTTAATAGGGAGTGGAACGTCGGAAACAGGATTGGCTCCTCTTTCTTTTATTTTGACAGAATTTCATGCATTACTATTGTACGCTGATCATGTTAAAGGCATCTCGCTTCTTAATCAGGACCTAATCTTTGAAGACATTTATAATGATGTATGTATAACAAGAATTGATAAAGAAAAAAAAACGAACGTCAGACGTGACATTACTTGATACTTTTTATAGGCATTCGGAAAGTTGGTTAATATCACAAAAGACCCAATGACTGGATCTATTTGGGCCTACAGCGAGAGAACTGTTTTCAAATACAAAGTGATCAAAGAGGATAGAAACGTCTGGCAGGTAATACTCACGTATTGTCATTACTTATTTTAAAATATTCTTTAGCATTGCACGATAAGTATTTTCTAGGTGTACGTAGACAGAGGAGAATTCGAATTAGCTAAGCAATATTGCAAGGATAATCCTGCGCATGTGGATCAAGTGCTAGTCAAACAAGCTGAAATGTTATTTAAGAATAATGAGTAAGTCTTTCAATTAAAACATTAAACATAAAACCATTATTTAACATCCAAAACATTTTGCTAGTTACCAAAAGAGCGCGATGATTTATGCTGATACACATTCGTCCTTCGAAGAGATTGCATTAAAGTTTCTGCAAGAATCACAAATAGAGGCGCTGCAAGTGTTTTTGAAGAAGGTAAACGCTGCATCGGTTTAAGCTGATATGCAAATATCACTCTACAATGCATTACTCATATCTATACATTTTAAATTGACTTCTAGAAATTGGAGGGGTTAAAGCCTCAAGACAAAACCCAAATAACTATGATCGTAGTCTGGGTTGTTGAGTTATTCATGAATCAAATGGGAGCACTGCGAGGCGATCAGACATCACACCTTCACAATCCTAAATATACAGAACTACAAAAGCAATTTGACAGCTTCTTAGCAATTCCAAAAGTCGAGGTAAATATAACGAAATAACTGCAACAAGATATTTGATAAACTTTTGTAAAATTAAAACCTCGTTACAGGAATGTATCAGGAAGAACCGTAGTACTATTTATGATCTAATGGCAAGCCACGGTGATAAGGACAATTTGATTCGATTGACAATAATGCATCGCAATTACGAGGAAGTGATACGTCAGCATCTGTATAAAACTAATTACATGGAGGCGTTAGAAGTACTGAAGAGTCAAGCTAACAAGGATCTCTTCTACCAGTTCGCCGGAATCCTTCTCCAGGAGCTACCACGACCAACTATAGCTGCCCTTATTGCTCAGGGTTCTCAGCTTAAGCCATCCAAGATTTTACCAGCTTTAGTTTCCTGTAACAGCGACGAAAAACATGTAAGATTTCAGATTTTCCTATCGTCTGTATACCTCATTCTACCTTTTAATGCCACGGAACATGGTATTGATAAAAATACTTATTTGCTTCTTCTACAAGGCTAAGGAAGTCATAAGGTACTTGGAATTTTGTGTGTACAAGCAAGGTTGTCAGGAACAGGCAATACATAATTTTTTACTATCGCTGTATGCTCGTTATAAGTCAGACGAAGTTATGCATTATATCAGTTCTCAAGGTACTCCATTTTTTAAAGCCATGGATACTTTGTCCTTACATTACAATTGTATCTTCGTTTTCAAGGCCAAGATGTGACTATGGTACACTACGATGTGCATTATGCTCTGAGACTTTGCCAAGAAGCAAATCTGACTAGAGCCTGCGTACAGTTGTCTGCTTTATTAGGACTTTGGACGACTGCTGTTGACCTCGCGTTAACGATCAGTGTTGATCTTGCTAAGCAAATTGCTGCAATGCCCTTGCATCATGATGATGAGCTGAGAAAGAAACTGTGGCTTAAAATAGGTTTGTTTGTTTGTTTCTTGATTACGCGGATATTTCCCTAAAGACTGATTCTCTACAGCTGAACACGTTGTACGTGAAAAGGATGATATTCAAGAAGCCATGAAATTCCTTCAGCATTGTGATTTAGTCAGAATAGAAGACATTCTGCCATTTTTCTCAGACTTCGTTACAATTGACCACTTCAAAGAAGCTATATGTAACTCTTTACAGGTATGACGGCGATGGAGTTGGATTTAAAAATTTCAATGAAGTAATGGAATTCTTTTTGTTATACGCAATACCGTTTTTTTTATTCAGGAGTACAATCAGCATATACAGGATCTCAAGGAAGAGATGGAGGAGGCTACAAAAGCTGCGGAGGTTATACGAAAAGATATTCAAGCTTTTCGGAACAGGTATGTTCTAATGTTTATTAGAGATTTAAAAAAAGTTTTCATTTGACTGTATTTACGATTTTTTTATATTTTTTAGATGCACATTTGTTCTGGCCAGGGACACCTGTAATACCTGTGACTCTCAGTTACTCCTGCGACCATTTTATGTTTTTCCATGTGGACATAGATTTCATAGTGATTGTCTAGTGGCAGCATTAACTCCAATGCTGTCCATGGATCAGCAAACTAAATTGGCAGATTTACAGCGACAGCTGACTACCATTTCAAATAGGCCAGAAGATACAAATTCTGTTATATCGGTGTCATTGTCAACCAAAGATCAGATTAAAGCTGACATCGATGATTTGGTAGCATCTGAATGTTTATACTGCGGAGAACTCATGATTGAGTGAGTATCATATCACTGTAAATATTTATAACAATATTTATTTCTTAATTGTCAGTAATGTTATTAATCAGAATCTATTGGATTACATTTTATAAACCAAAATACTTCATTGCAGGTCCATCGACAAGCCATTCATCGAAGAGGGTGATTATGAAAGAGTATTAAAAGAATGGGCGTAGGTGCAGTAATGTTTATCAACAGTGTAGATTTCATATTGTGATTATAGATGTTATGTGCTAGTACTATTAAGTAATATAGGGCGCAAAGAAAAAATAGTCGATTAGCTATAGTTTACTGATGGAGACTTTTAAAAACGTTTAAACTTTAACGTTTAGTCTTTGAGGAATTACTGTGAAATCAGGAATCTTTGCGGTCGGTGCTATTGATAATTATTAATTATACCACGTGTACACGTAATGAAGTTTTGTTAAATGAAAAACAGCATTTTCATATTAGTAAAGTGGGATCTCTTACAGCTTAATTAATGCAAAGATGTATAAGCTAAGCAAAGTATCAATCACGTATTCTGAACGGTCCTGCTGATTCCTCCTCTTTGGTATTGATAACCAATGACACTCAGGCGATCTCATTCCCAACTTTCCGCAAGCTAAGAGAATGTAAGCTGTGAGAGACTCCACGGTATCTTGATCAATCTTGATTCACTGCATTGTCCATTCATCATAAGTAAAATGTGTGACACAATGGTCTTCTTCTTATGAATTTTGATATAAAAGGGTCCCTTAGATCTTACATTCTACTTGTGGGTTAAATATCCGCTCGAATAATTATTCTAGCTGTAATACATAATTATATTTCACATTATTTTGTATAAAATAATAGTAAAAGTCGGGTATGTGCAATACTCATTTATGTATATGATCCTTGCAAGCATATAAATCGAATATGTACATAGTCCTGAGTGTGTATTATTGTATAATTTAATGATAAGAGAAGTTATTACACATAAATTAATCACACTGTTTGTTGATTGATCTTAATCACTTTGTGATAAGACAGCTTCGGCCTTCTTATCTCTTTTACTCACAGATTTATTTCCATGCACGTAATACCTTAAAGGTTTGTTTGCCCATTCTGGTCCAGCACTGTCAATTCCAATTCTGGGACATTGAACAATTTTTATTTCTTGTTCGAAACCATCGTCTTCTAACCACAGACTTCTCCAGGAACACATTGAATATTTGCTGTGATTTTTTTCAAGTTGAAATGCCATGCAGAGCTTGGATGGACCGTTGCACAATTCATGCGGTTTTAATTGTTTGACAGATTTTCGTGGCTCTTTCGACTTTGATCTTGAGCTGCGAAATTTTTCCATGTGCTCCGTGCCCTGAATAGGATCCACGGCTCTTAAAAGAACGGCACAACCGTCACCTAAAATTTCAGCAGATTTTCTCCAGGAGATTATGATAAAGGGAAGTGTAGAGTGTTGTAGTTTCTCTATGTAGCACAAGCATCCTTCTCATACAGTACATTCCTCTGACTGATACAAGAATTTCCTAATATATAGAATCGTAACAACTGTTTTGAGGGTTTTTTAAATTTAGAAGGCTCATTTTCAATTTGTGGTGTAGCTACGATGTTAAGTTTTTCTACACTAGAATTATTTTCTATCCATAGTCCATGACATGTGACAATATTTGCATCACGGAAAGTTTCATCATCTATATCGAGGGCAGTGCAAATTTCAGATGGACCATTGCACAGTTCATGTGATTCTAGGGATTTTATATTATTTATCATTTTCTTTTCCTTTCGGCCTTCTATTACACAAATGTTTCTTAACAACTCCATGTATTCCAGACCTACTGTTGGCTCCAAAGCTCTGATTGTTACATATGCACCTGACTCTACATTATTGACATTTTGATAGTGATAAAAACTCTGAAGCGTATACAGGAATATTCAGACTCACCTTGACTAGAGACATTGAAACAGTGATACATGCCATACGTGAGATAAACATAAATAGTGCCTGGAGGCATATACATAGGAGCATTTCGAGGTGTAATACGATGTTGATACGTATGCGATGCTTTATCTACAACTCCAAGGTAACTTTCAGTTTCCACAATTCTGCCTTTTAAAATTGTCCCATTATCCAGCTGGCGAACAAGTATTTTTCCTAAACATCATAATGGCACAAACATATAATATATACAAATAAATCAATTGGCCATAGTACAGAATTACTATTCAATTACTGACCCAGCATGTTCTGTGCCAGAGTTTCACAAGGTACATCAAAAAAGTCATATGATAGTCTAGTCGAAGACAGTTCTATCTCTATAGGTGTAGCAGGAGGATCCTCCAATTGCTTTAATTCATTCTTCATCATTTCTAAATCAACTACTCCTCTTAACTTCTTCTTATCCTGTAAGTATTTTGTGCTTTTTTTCTCATTAACAGATGTATCGGTACTGATTGTTGTTTCTTAACAATAAAAAGGAAATAAGAATATTTACTCTTTACAATTACTCAATTACGTTAAACTATAGTATTTACTTTCCACAGTTAGATTTTCCAGCTTCAATCTGGTTCTAAGTCTCGATGGTTCAGTCGAAGATTCTGATGATTTTGATGACGGTAAAACATTGTCTGCAGATGTTGATTGAGTTTCTCTGTTAAAAACGTTCGTTTCTCCTGCAGCACTAACAGTCTCACGCAAGACATTTTTTTTCGCAGCAAGCCTTGTTCTTTTCATGGAGATGTCAAGATTCGCAATATGTAGCTTTGCGATTCTGTGGATTGCTTGTTTATAATTATCTATGAAACAAGAAAGTTGTTTTATCAATACCACGAAAGAGGAGTTAAATATTTGCACAGTTTTAAATGACATATCCAGACATATCATGAACCGGCAAAATTGGGATAGGTTAAGACATTCAAAAATACATGGCTGCCAACCAAAGAATTAATCTTAAGATAGGATATCACCAAGATAACTATAAGATTATCTAACATTACTATGGCTTACAATTAGTTTCTACCGTGCAGAATTTAAACAAAACTAACCAATCACGTATTAGGAGTTGCATGGAATTAACCACTGAGGCTGCTAAACTCTCTTTAAACTCTGCGGTGGAAACTCATTATTTCAGCTATCGATACTATTTTTGAAACTTCAAAAACTTTAACCCACTTGCACCACAGGTCTGAAGCGCTACTAACCTTATTTATTTGAAATATTCAATTGACAGTCGGCTCTTATCGTCGCAAGCGCAATATTCCGTGGCTGGTAAAAACTGTCAATCGTCTTGTGCGAATTATTTAGCTTACGGATGCAAATGGGTCAATAACTCAATCAATATTTTTCCGTTTTTAGCCAAAATTTGTGATATATTTTCACAATCAAAGAACATACCGAACATTTCTGCTTTTATCATATTTGGAATCCTTGGATAGTGCCGTATTGCTTTAAATGATAGCATATTTGCAAAACAATTGGTTCTTTCTATCAAAGTAAATTCAGATGATTCCACGTGAGTATAAATATTTATTGTATTAGTACTGGGACAGATCGTTATTAATTAACGTATAGAATAAATATTGAACCGAAAGTAAAAGAAAATTGTTAACGATAATCGTTTGTTTGTGTTAATAATTATTGTGATACTCGCATGAAACGTTTTGTCTGTGCTTTCTTTTTTCTGCACTCAACTCGATTGGCATTATAGGCAAAAAGACGACCCACCTTGCTCCATATTTACCTGACAAAGAAGCGTAAAATACGAGCCAGCCGTATTGAATGTCTAAAACAGAGTCAAATGCATTCTTGAATTATGTGAAAGTAATAAATCACGTGGGCCATTGAAATAGCGGCAGTAGGTATTCCGGTAATTAGAAAAGACGGCGCGACTGTATAGCAAATATTGTGAGACCATAAATAATTGCTCATGCAAAAACACGGAAGGTTAGTGTATACAGAACCGCATATCTCCCGCTGCTTATCTACTTCTTTTCTATTTGTTCATATTTTTGCAAGATAGATAATTATAATTAACATTCCTTCGTCTCTTGAACATAACCACCATCGTAAGGCACTATCTTAATTTTGAAAAAACGATTAGACGCATAAAAATACGTATTTCATGAAAAATAATTCTCTTCTTTTCCTTTTTATTATTCGGTTCATATATAAGATACAACTTGCTTGATTTTGTTCTCCATTTGAAAAGCATTGAATTAGAGTGTCTGACATCCCACGCGTCTACTAATTAAAGTTGTATCACGAAATTGCCAAATACCAGTCACTATTAATCATCTTTCCACAGTCGGCCATCTTGTAATATATCTAACGTAATAAATTGAGCTAATCGCGCTTCGCAGATTAACAAATTCATACCTAGAGTTAATCCACTGTCTTTCTATTATATCAATTAAAATATAAGACTCACACTTGTCAGTAGTCCAAGCGACATTCTTTGAAATTTCACGGCTGTTACCCGAGAATATTTTTGTCCTCGTATGACAACGAAGTGTAAAATTTTCGGCAGCCTGTACAACGGAACGTCATGAAATACCAAGTTAGCCACAGCACTGCTTTCTTCAATGAGAATATCGCCTGGCCAGCACCATACAATTAATTGCACCATAATGGATATCAGGTAATTACTGATTTTTATTAAATCCATATAATTATCATCGACTGATATTGCGTATCCACTCAAACAGATTTCCAGACCATTCATTATGAATTGGATAAAAGTAATGGGACTTAACAGATCCTCTAACTCATCAGCAACTCTGGAACGAAGTAATGATCACAATTAAAAGTAGGTTAACATTACAACAGTTATCTCGGCTGAATACAATTTCACATAAAACATAATTAACAATGCAATCTGAAAAAGTGGATTACGTTAAATAAAGTGTTTTAGGTCGTTACTCTATTATCTTTTGATGATGTTGAATGCATTTAATACATTATTCATGCAATTCCTTTTCTAGGTTATAATTGCTGTTGATTTCAGCGCCAATTTTTCGGAGCCACGCTTGAATTAATTGAAATTGTCCGCAAACGTACACAAAGACAGTCAAGAATGTCCCATCAAGACCAGTAACACCGCAGGAACAAATCATATACGAGATAGTTTTAAATACGAATACAATTTCAAAATTTGGCGCGGTTACTGTGTCAAAACCGTAACCTAATAAAAATATAAAAACCACATTGAATCAGATATCGTTTTATTGGAGATTCGATGAAGCATATTTACCTGTGAGTGTACGTATGTCTTTTCAATTTCTTATTATAATTAGAACTTCTGATACGAAGATACTGCTCACTTCAGTCAACGAGAATATCGCGCGGAAGTACGAAAAGTATTTGCAATATGGCGGACTGTCATTGTCAACAGGCAACAAGGCAACTAGGTTGCACAAGTATTTATTTGGACGTATGTAATCGTTAATGCTCCTTACTTTTCTTGCAGATGATTTCACAGTGACATTCGTTACGGTGTACTTGGATGTGTAACGCTGGCGACGAGTTTCCTTTCTAATAATAATACGATTGAAAGGGATGACAAAATGGAAAGGAAGAAGACGTAATGACGTGACAATCGTACAACTCTAGTTTTCCTCTACCTGCATGTCAGTGTTAATGCAATATTCAAAGATTCCACTGTAACATAATCACGATATCTTTCCTGCTTGGGATATGAGAGATAGAAAGTTTCTTCTGACTTACAAATTACTGTGATTAATTGTAATTGCTCATTTTTTAAATCAAAACGTCTTTTACACTTCTTTACTTGATTTTAGGTTATTAATGTAGCTGGTTAGTAATTTTTTTTTTGCTTATCTATTTTGAATTGATGACGTTATATGTGCGATTATATACAGTCGATGGCGATGACATAGCTGTACTGCTTATTCCAATATAATTGTTAAAATCTATAAAAGCTGAAAAGAAATGACAATAATTGAATTCAATATGGCATCTGGTAACAAGTTGTTGAATAATAATTAAATAATCCTAGTTTCACTTTTAGCCCAATATATTAGACTTAACTATCCCAAAGGGGTTATATATGTATTGTATATGTCAAGGGGCAGTTTCAAGGACATGCGGCACTCACAACGGCAAGCTGATGTTAAAAAAAAAAAACTAAACTCTGGGACATGTGACATTGAACTTTCAACCTAATCTAACCTACCGAACTATTTTTTAGCTATCAAAACTCGGAGTGTCCAGCAAAAATTTTTTTTTGAATATTCGGTGTGAATGCCGCATAATGTCCCTGGAAGTATACGTTATATATAGAATTTTTCCAGAACCACCCTGGAAAATGCCAATTGTCCTCATAACTGCCAATTTCCAAAAAAAAAGTCCTTGAAACTGCCTTCTGACGTATTTATTATTATATATCCTTTTATACAATAATTAAATAAATACAGGGTGTTCAATAAAAATCAGTCTAAAGCCCGTTTCTACATTGTTTCTCATAAGACATCAATAATAAGAATGATTAATATTTTTATAATCGAATAACACACTCTGTTTCTAGTCCACGTTTCATCTGGATGACAAATCCTACCCCAAACCCTAAATAACGATTTCAAGCAATAACATATGAAAGATAATGTTAAGTTTTCTCTCTCAATAATTCCTGAATCTGCAAGAAGTTCTTGCCTTTGGTTTCCGGAATGCAAAAGTACGTGTACGGTACGCCAAGGAATACAATAGCACCATAAGTCCAGTATACATAATGTTCCTCGACGACATCTAAAAATGGCTGAAAGGTCTTACTGATAATAAAAGCAAATATCGACGACGAGAAAGCCGTGCCAAAAGACGCAAGAGTCTTAACATTGGACGTGAACATTTCACTGACTAAGGCAGACGGTATAGGATAAAGACCGAAATACAAAAACACATTGAGCAAGATCATCGTGATGATCGGTAGCCACGTGAGATCATTAGAGTCATATCCAATGGATAACAATAGAAAATGTAATCCAAGGAGAGCATGCGTAACGGCAACACCCAAGCTGGACGCGATTAAGAGTGATTTTCTGCCAAAACGATCAACAAATATCGATGACATCATTCCAGCGAGAACAATGACTACGCCAATGACAATGACAACCGTGCTTGGCGTCATGCTTATACCGCTTCTTTTCATTATGATTTCGGTATACAAATTTAACGTATTTACTCCAGCCATATTCATGAAGAGATTCACTGACAGAAGTATCATGGCGCTCTTTCGATTTCCAGGCTGCCACATCTCCTGCACTTTGCTCAAGAACGTGTTACTCGCTACGGATTCCTCAACGTAATTTTGTATCATGCACAGCTCCTTCTTGACGTCCTCCCGACGTCTGTACCACTTCAAGGACTTTTCGGCGTTCTCTACGTCCTTGCGTTCCATGTAATAATACGGTGAGTCCGGTAGAAGGATGAAAAGTCCTACGAAAAGGATTATGGGTATCAGACAGACGTAACTGAAGACTTCCAGTGACACGTAGGGGCCCATTATATTTCCAATCAGCGTCCCAACAGAGCAGGCATTGACGTTAAGAAAGATCTACAAAAATTGTAGGTTAGTTTTTATTGATTTTTTTGTCAAGTGACAGATCTCGTCTGTACTGTTGTACAGGGTTGAAAGAAATTATTGATCATCCTTTTTCCAGGTGAATCTCCAGGTCATGGTTGGTGAAAATGATCAAAAATATTGTGCCGCAAAATTACTTTGACCTTGGCAGTCGTGGTTAAATTTTTTTATTTTCTCGAAAAATTATACTCGTCAAGTGGTACAGGAATCTCAAAGGGACCATAGATCAAAAACGCGATCTTCTATGTGAAAAAACAACTTGAAGACAAAAAAATCGGAAACATTTTTTTCCAGAATATTGTTTAATCGAGCTCAGAGATAATAATGTGTATGTTTTCCGAACGGTTTGCCAAGTCGTTTTTTAGTGCCTCGTTGTGTTGACGAGGATGACGTCGACGCGGGACCCAAAGAATTGCTTCCAAAAAATGTTTTCGATTTTTTTTGGTCTTTAACTTATTTTCACATAGAAGATCGCGTTTTTGACCTATAGTCCCTTTGAGACTTTTGTTCCACTTGACGAGTAGAATTTTTTGAGACAATAAAAAAATTTGACCTTGACTGCCAAGGTCACAATAATTTTGTCGCTCAATATTTTTAGTGAACTTCGCCAAACATGACTTGGAGATTCGCCTGGCAAAAAAATGACCAATAATTTCTTTCCACCCTGTACAAGGCCTGCATTATCGAGTCTGTTCCAATGATTTTTGTATACGACATTCCATTTGAAAAACATAGACAAGTCGTATGCGAAATTCATATGAACAGGCCCGTTGACGGAGTTCCGGGATCTTTACCACGGCACCACGAATTTCAGGATCTGCTATTTCGCCCAGCAACACCGCCAGCACCGACCATAAAATGCCCGAGGATATCCCGCCGCACAGTCGGGCGGCGTAAATCCAAGAAACCGAATTGGCAATAGTGAAGAAAATCCATGTGAAAAATAATGGCACGCTTGATATCAGCAATGACTTTTTTCTTCCTATGATATCTGTTACGAAGGTGAAGAAAGATTAATTTTATTATTTATCCCTAATAACATTTTTTTTTTATAGGATGAGTATATATTTTACATTACCTTGCATCGGTACCGTTATTATGGTACCAATTATTCGTCCAATGTTGAATATAGAAACTACCCACGATGCTTCGACGTCCGTTAATTTAATTTTCATGTCCGATGTGGATGACGTCATACGTGCCAAATACGGCGAAACCCATCCGGTCGTTAAACCATTGTCAATCAATAGTAAGCAAGCTACAGAGAAGGCAAGAAAAATATTAAATAGAATAACTAACACTAACATTTTAGTGCTGTCAAACGATCAACAGATTTCACGTCTGTTGGCTTCCTCGGACCTCATAGCACGAAGTAAGGAGATATCTATTAAACGATTTTTGAAGTCCTTACCGATCGAAGCTACCAGCCATTGGGACCAATAAATATTTTTCACAATTTTGATAGGCACTTTATTAACGTCATTCATGATGATTGGAAAGTTTAATGATTTTTTTTCTCATCAATTTAAATATAATTTTTAACTATACTCTTATTTTTGTATTTAGACACCTCTGACTTTTTATTAACCAATCAAATGACATTCTGCAGGTCCATACCAAGGCAACCGTTTAACTGATGAAAGCCAGAAGTTTGCCAGAATTTAAAATAAATCTGTATCTGATGCTTGCTCAATGATAAAAGCTTAATTTTCATTTAACGACTAACGTCTCGCGACCTGAGACGCCAGTCCTGTTCATATCGAGCGATAATATTTGAATAAATAAATCATATTTTTAGAAATGCATCTGATGCTTATCATATATGTATATACAGGGTGTGTCGCCGAAGATGCACATCTCGAGTATTTCCGTTACTATTGAGGATACGGGAAAAAGTTTCAGACAAAAGTTGTATGGTTTTAAGGGCGTCGATTTTTCATCCGAATAATTTTTTTTATATTTATTTCTTTTCGAGATACAGCATGTTACGTGTTTTTTTTAAATGGAACATCATTTTCCTTTGATAGAAGAAAATGTAGCGCGTTTTTTTCTTAACACTTTAGGACCTTGCAGACGAAAATCCATCCAGCCATTCCTAAATTATTGAAAAATTAATTTATTGAACGATCTTCGGTACCTAAATTAAGCGCGCGAATTTTAAATGCTCCAGCGACGCTGCAACCGAAGATCGTAGAATAAATTCACTTCTCAATAACTTAGGAATGGCTGGATGGATTTTAGTCAACAAGCTCTTAAAACGTTAAAAAAAACGCGCTACATTTTCTTCTATCAACAGAAAATGATGATCCATTAAAAAAAAAAACACCTAATCTGCTGTATCTCGAAAACAAATAAATATTTAAAAAAAATCATTCCGATGAAAAACCGACCCCCTTGAAACCATACAACTTTTCTCTGAAACTTTTTCCCGTATCTTCAATAGTAACGGAAATAATCGAGGTCTCCAATTTCGGTGAGACACCCTGTATATATTTATGCTCTTATCAGTAGACAGTTCACAAACTAAAAAGAAAAAAACGATACTACACGATTAGATCGTTTAATAAGTCATCATGTTTTTTAATTTATTTATGACACGTTCTTAACATTTTTTTTTAACTCTAATAAATCGTTAAGTTTTTCTTATCAAAGGGCATCGCGTTGTCTGCCCGAGTCAGAAAATCATTATTATCACCTGATAATAAATTATTTTCATTTCACACGTTGACTGCCAAACTACGAGATACCTCTTAGTTGGCTTAATTCTGAAAAGTACCACGACAGTCAACGCGTTAAGCTAATTAAATACTGCATTAATTGCATTCCGATTGCTTATGTCAACTTCTCGCCACCCCCAATGAAATTTTATCATTTTGTCAATGATTACGTTTACACATTAGTCTTATACCAGTTTAGCTAATATTGATCTGCAGAAATTTAAAAATCATAAAAATTTCTACGCGCAAGGAGTATTTGGGATAGGTCAATTCCTTTAGATCAATATTAATTAAAGCGGTTTAAGGCCGCCGTGTAAACGTAGTCTAATCTTTGGAATTCAAAATTTGACAATACTTTGTCAACTCTTGAGTGGAAAATTATGTAACAATTTGTACGCTTTATATAATATGTACTTGTTTTAGATTTTTTTTTAATTTACATTGTGTACGTGGCTTTATGTAAGAAGTGTTGGGACGGAGGGGTTTGGATGCTGGTGAATTTATGACGATTGATTGGACAATGATTTTCTATTGTTTCTACAGCGTTTTGTCTGGTTTCAGTTTTATTATGGATGAATATGAATATTTTTTTCGTTCTATTACTTTTCTTTTTTAGTTACATTTGTTACGTGTCAAGAGGACAAATACGTAAGGGAGAATAGAGTGAAGGTACTGGAGACAGAGATGACCCGGCTGGACAATAATAAAAAGGTAACCAAGGAGCCGAAACTTCGGAGTCCTTTGGACGTCGTCTTTGAGAAGATTAAGCAGACTTGGATATGTCCTCCAGAACGTTTGACGTAGGTGTTATGATATATATATATATATATATATATATATATATGATAGTGATCTTTGTGGGTTTCTTTTTTTGTAGTGGAAAAATCCTAAATGATCTATTAACGTCGGATAATGCATCATCCAGTCATTCATCTCAGGAGTATTTGGATGAATTGGTCAAAGATAAAATACACGACTGTGCGGATCTGGAAGGATCTGCCGTTGTCTCAGAATACGGTATAAAAGAAAATGGATTTTCAAAGGAGACAAAAAAATTGCAAAACTTCAATTCCTTGAAAATGCCAAAACTAGAAAATCCATGGGCGCATAGGATGCCTGTTAAAAAAACACCAGGAAGTTTATATGGGTATATACATATATGTATATATATATGAATATGTGTAGTATATGGATATGAGAAGATTCTTTTGAGTCCTAAAATATGTACAGTAACGTTCGGCATTGAAAAAGATATTCAATCAGGTCAAATATTAGATGCTGGTATTATTTGTAGAAATGAAAAAGTCTCACAGAGAAGAAGAGAAAGAGAGAAGCGGAAGGAACGAAAGCTGGGGAATTGAAGATGCACAATGCTAAAAGCAAATCAAAGAGTGCTGGCACTTGGAAACGAAAAGACCCCTCCGACCTGAGATCTGATGCCGAATTACGTACTTATGAAACGACCAGTCGATTCGGTTGACTATTTAGGCTTTTGGCTTTGGAATTGCTGAAAATAGTTTGGAGCACGCTAAAAAACGCCGATATGTGAGAAGAATTTTTAAAAAATTTACAAAAACGAAAAAATATTTATGTCCAATGAAACAATAATTTGTTTTCACTTACCGCTGTGACGAATATTTATTAATACTTTCAGAAGGGTCGATAACTTTTCTTTAATAACTCCGTTCCATCGAATCTGATCCAAAGACTCGTTCGAATTTCGCGCCAAGTACAGACAACCGGTGCTACAGCCATGGTGACGAAGCGAATCGTATAACTGAAATCATATTATTAATGCCAAGTACATAAGTCGCTACGTATCGGCTTATTATATGATCTAGCACTAGCCCATCATTTTAATTGTATTTTCAAAATTTTCTATAACGTCTGCTTCTCATATTTAATTTTGATTTAATGGTTATTTAATAATTAATAAAACTTTAGGTGATTCCTTGTCGAGTACTGTTTGGCGGGTCCGTGATTTATTTGATATAAATTTGCGTTCATTATGCAAGTCTTAAAACTGAAGACCAACGTTAACTTTCTATATAGAGTATATTAGCAATAACTCGTCAATAATAACCACGGTAAAAGCCTAATAACAAATATATAGTTTAGAATACTATTGGTACGTTCAAAGTAAGTACTTTGAAATTCCTGGCATTGACCCACCAAGTAGTACTCGATAAGGAATCACCTACAGTTTTCTTAATTCTTGAATGACCATTAAATCAGTGTTAAATACGAAAGGCAGTAATAATATAAAAGAGTAGAGAAAACATTCTAGAAAATTTTGAAAATATAATTAAAATGATGAGCTAGTGCTAGATCATATAATACGCAGATATGTAGTGACCTTTGTACTTGGCATTGATAATATGATTTCAATAATTATTGTTAGGGGAATTTACAGCACTCCTGTACTTGGCATAGTTTTTACATATAAGTTTTTTTGGGGGTTAACAATGATCATGGAAAAAAATATGCAAGTAGTTGACGCTTCAACGAATTTAAGTATCTATTAACGAGGCGCCTGGGTACCTGGGAATGAAAAAGATGGAAAATTATATCCTGCTAAAGTCCATCCTTTTTTTGCGGTTAGTTCAATGTTTTCTTCCTTAATCCTCCTCCCGTCCCCTAAACGTGTCTAACGAAGGAAAGCACGTTTGATTGTCGGTAACCGAATTTACAATTCCCTTCTGTCACGTCGGTCTCCAGTGAAAAAGAAACGAGCTGATACGGTGGATTGGGGCGTGAAACATCACAGGGGTGTATTATTACGTAAAAGGGCGACGGGGAAAAATAAAGCAAGAAAAAAATATGTAAAAGGTCATCGACCGTAATACAGCGTATACGTAAAAAAGGACACCGCACCAATAAAAATATCTGATTTATAATCCTTCTTAAACTGTATCGCTAACAACGATAAGGCGACTAATCTAAACCATTAAAGTTTTCTTTCGCAAAATCCCTCTTTCAGAATCTTAAAGAAGCAAGAAGATCGCAAGATAATCCTAGTCTTTAAAACGGATAACCTTCGATCGTATCAAAGATAGTTTCCTCTACTGGTACGAAGTACTTGCACCTCTCAATAGATGGCGGATCGATCGCCGAAAGCTTCGTTCCATGAAAGCTCCAAGGACATCCACCTCCCTTTACCTTCGGAAATACTCGGCGAAATTCGTTTATCTTCGGGCAGCCGCGACGGCTCTCGTGCGGGGTTGCGTTCAGTCGAAATCGCGCAGCCGCCTGGCGAGCTTGGTGGATTATCCGGTCGTGATCACGGTTCGCGTATAGTGCCAATCGCTGATTAAAGGGTTTATCCGCACGATCGCAATGGAGGGATGATTGGAATCGGTGCGTGCGAGGAATGTGGTGTTCTCGCGCGTTTATCGTAATTAGATACATTTGCGAGTTCATAAGGGTAGAAAGTATATTATTGACGTGAGGAGGCGGTGGCACGGCCATGGCGCTAGTGTGTTGCCAGCATTGAACGGTAGATGTCGCGCCGTTCGTCGCGGTCCACCCTGCCGTTGGAATGCTTTCGAGTTGTCAACGAGCGGTGTTCGCGGTTTTCGCGTTTATCAGGACACTCTGGACAATCCAAATTAAATCCATACACGTGCACTGGAATTACTGAGGACTCGTTGAGACCTGTACAACGTCTACAGGGAGGCGTGTGGCTGGATATCAAACATCCCGTGACCATTAACCATCGGTACACAGTGTTGTTGTGTGGCAAACGGTGCTTCCGGGGAATTTAATAAACGTTCCATTGATTCCTGGTGACTCTCAGAACTACATGGAACGTATTTAAGTTTTGTAAAAGTCCAGAGTCATCTTTAGTTTGTTGACAGTGACCTCGCGAGTTGCTAGTAAAACGGAACACGGGAGTGTCGGCCACCATTTTGGGTGCGCGAGGTTATTTGGCTCTTCGTTGCACATTGACGATTTTCACCAGTGAAAAGGATCAGCTTTTATCTTATAACGTGTTATATTTTATTTTGATATATTGTGCTACTTCGATCCAGTGTTTAGTGAACAAATTCGGGAATTTCTATAAGCTGTTAATCAGCACTTTACAGAGATGAATATCTTTCCACCCCTTGAGTGTTAAGCTGGCTCCGCAGTCAGCTGGTCGCTGTAGTTGGGCGTCGTTATTCGGAAGGAAGACACGTAGGCTGTTTTCATCAGTGCCAATATTGTACACAGTGATCAATTATTATATACGGATCATCCGTAGTGCTTGTCCCTTCTTCTTTATTTACTTCTGTAGTTCGATAATCGGTTTTCAATGCGCGTCGGATTTCGTCGTCAGCGATTACGTTGTAAATGCGAGTGCCGTGGGATAAGTGCTGCTAAACGAAAGGGGCTTATTTTTCAAGTGTCATCGACCTCGTTTCTCGACGATCTATGTACCACATGTCGCGTAGATCTACGTTGTGAATGCAACTTAATTGTTTGTCGCCAGGAACAAAGAACACGTAACGATACAGACACGTATCCTGAGACAAGAATCAACTGAGTAATGGCACTGGGATGTGACACGAAACGGATTGTGATAGTCAATAAAAGTGCAATAAATAAAAATATAAGACGGATCAGGACGCAGATGGCGACGTCAGACGTCTCGGTGTAAAATACGAACGGAGTGTTGTACGACGTCAAGCAGGAAATATGCAAAATCGGAATTACAGGTGTCTAGTATTTTTTAGAAATTTAAAAAATCTTTTTCGTTCACAAAAACATTTTGTTATGCCGGAGTCTCTACCATGAGAACACCCTGGACACCTAGGGAACACGAGGTTCTCTATCAAGCAAGTCGATGTTGGTTGCTTGCTGGATCATCATTGTGGAATCCAATACGAGAAAGCATCGCGACGCATTCGCTTCTTCGAGCTAGACGTCAATAAAAAGTATTCATGATGGTTTTATCAGTATCACTATTAAAGGAGGATAAACGCTGACTCCTGAAGTATCACCAGAGTGTGATTGTCCAGGTATCGCAGTTCACTTCTATTTACATTAAGCGAATATCATTGCGATTTTCATTTGTCGGGATTACTTGTAATTAATCACGATTCGATATCACAGTGCTCGTATATTCATCAAGAGTGAAGCGTCGTTATTTGTGGATCAGTGTTGTACAGTGAATCTTATCGTTTATCACAATACCGAAGGATTATCGCGTCCAGGATACGTCGCGACGCATCAAGAAACGTAAGTTACCCTGTGATTGTTTTTATAAAATATAACTAAGCGAAATACAATTCAATCCCTCGTACAATTAACAAGATTCAAACATTCTAAACAAAGAAGATTTCTACAGAAATTTTCTCTCTTCCACAGAAGATTTATTCAGGACTGCGCTCTTAAGATGGCCAATGGTTATTTAACAAAACCATCCATTCGCATCTCATACGTCTGATCAGAGTAGCGGCTACATATTTTTTAATGATGAAGTGTCAAGGGATTCTTCTAAATTCGCTAATCACTTTATCAGATTCATCGTCAGCCTTATCCTTATCGTCATTCTCGTTCCAGAAGAAGGACTTGTCGAGGGGCTTAAAAATATTCCTGGTCCCTTCTTATAAGAAATATCTTGAAGATTCAGAGTCCGATGAAAATTGGTACAGGAAAAGCATCTTGAGTTACATTCTGAATTAAGTACCAATGAATCCTACTCAACCTGCCGAGGTAGGATTCGTAATTAAAAGGAAGTTCTCTTTCGCCCCCTCTCATTCAGTCTTTATCATCTCCTACTCAGGTTTGACATCCATAATAGATTTATCTCCCTTATTCCCTAATTCTTGATATCCTCTCTTCCTATATTCCAGGATATACCATCTTAGGCGTATCTCCCAATGGACTTCAGGTACCGGCTGCTAATTTACATCCCACCGGATGGACCATGGTGAAGTCAAGGCCTTTACTATCTAGAGGTCAATAGTATGAGATTGCGGAACTAAGGGAAGCATTTCATAAGGATAAGCATCTTAATATAGGGGTTGAAGATAGTCTGGTACTTGACTAGGTCTTTATCAAAAGCTTTTTCGACTTTTATCGAACCACCCGATGAACCCCCGGAGGGTGCAACGTCGCTACGTTACCCAGGGTACATTGAAACTTTAATGTGAAATCATCGAGCACGGAAAGCTGGCGCGTTTCCAATACCCGTTATACCGTCGCTGAACTGATATACTGCGTGTAGCATAAAACGAACTTATTGGAAATGCAAATTGAAAATGCGGTATTATATTTAAGATGACAGGAACAGGCAACGTCGCCGACTTTACTTGATGACGTAACGACTCACTTTCTCCCTGTTTCATGCGGACCTTTATGTCGAATCTCCATTTTCATGTAGCGATAACTTTTCTTTCTTTTTTTCAATTTCATCCGCTTACGCTTTGTCGGTTTTTCGTTATACCACTCACGTCTACTCACTTGTCAAACCTCTATCTAACTTTTCTCGATGCTTATAGCTCACGCGTTTTGACGATCGGACATTTTTATCTTTGCATTTTAGGGCTGGTTTTTATGGAAACTGAAACCGGCGCACTTTTCCTCCGATCTTTTACTCACTTCTTTTACCTCTTGTTGCGCACTTAATATTTTATAAATTTATCATTTTTTTTTCGACTGAACACTGGTCGGTGATGGCCAAGTTAACCACGGTTCGTGAATTATTCGGGCTGATTTTCATGAATCGCTCTTTTTTTTTTAAATGCAAAAAAGCATATTCATAGCGTAGTCGTTAACCGTAGTAACAGTTTACAAATGTAATATCTATAGATGCGATTGGCCACCACATGAAATTCCTTAACAATATCACACATAGAATGTGTTAAACACGTAATTATAGTTTCGAGGCGTTTTAAAGACGTTTCAAAATTTATGGCAGTTGTCGCTCCGCTGTAAAATGCGACGGTATTGAAAACGCGAAAAGATTTTGATGTTGCATTCGAAAAAAAAAAAAAAAAACTAACCGAACGAAACTGCAGATAGGAATATCGCGTGACGCGGAAACGTTATGTATTAATGTCGGCCGACGACATTAATTTGTTATCTGGCCGCGTTTCTATGGTGCCGTCCATCGCGGACTAATTGGACGTTTGATAAACGTCGAAATTTTGGGTCCGTATTCAAAGCCAGCGGTCGCGAACCCCTCGTGGTACGTATGAAACATGCATGCATGTACCTCATTCTTCCAGTGCAAAAACCGCGTATAACATTGCTGGTACGTATGTACAATAGTTACATATGTATACGTACATATTATATACAGTATATATAAAATATACATGCCACACATATATGTATATACGTAGATGGATAAAACCGATAAAAGATGGAAACCGCTGTAGCGATAGGGGTAGCTGTGTACCAAGTGATTGATGTGCCCCGATGCAATATCAATATCTATTACAACGTCTTGCACCCTCGAAGGGTGGCTGTATTTTCCGCAACCCTTCTGTAAAACGAGCAGAGAAGTTCGAACATGAACCCGAGTACACGAGAAACGCGCGAACTAATATTTACAGATTAGATACCGTCGCCTGGTCTGACTTTGATGTCTTTAGGAACGCAAATGTAAATATTGGTCAGTACACCATTCCGAATACGTCGTCGCGATTTCAACGGACGTCGTGTATTTTCAACGACGCGACGAATTCGGCAGGACGTTAGGTAATTACGGTCTAATGCTCACTTGTAAATTGAATACGATTTTTCTTCGATACGTTTGACCATGTAGGTTAATCGTGGGCGTTAGGGGATGAATTTTGGTTTTCAATCAACCCCTCTCACCCACCGAGGACAACGCGTGGATTTCTGCAAAAGCGATCATTTACTTTCAGCGTTTTTTGCCTTCTGTTTTTCTATCCGCTCTTGGCCAGTCTTTGCAACCCCTGCGTCACGGTGGCATTTTTCCGTAGAGAAAAAACTACCCCTAGATGCGTGACGCTGCGCAGGGTAGTGGTTCATGGGCTTGTTCCGTGTCTACGGCTCCTGCAGTCTCTTTTCATCCCGCTTTGCTAATACGTATTTACGCTACCCCCGTGCATCTACCCCTCTCTCATCATCCCCCTAATGTCCAGGACTCGAGTCCAAGGTAAGGGTGGGTGCGTACACGCAGTGCGTTACGCTTGGCATGCGTCGGTCGTTAAGGGGGTGGGTCGCGGGGTAGAGTAGTGGATAAAAGTAAATATAATATAGGGGATGAGTTTCTTGGAAGCCACGTGGACCGTAAGGGTTGCTTTAATCGAGGCCAAATAAATCTTTTATCGTGCCGGTCGGATTTCTATCGGTGTGAAGGGTGCTGAATTTTTTTACGGTGTTTCTTGCACCTTGCAAAAAATAATATACAAATATTACAAGCTTACGCCCTGTCAGGGGTGGACGCGAGCCTGTGGGGTGACGAACGAACGGTCTTTCCTTTTGTTCGTTAGCTGGCCATTTTTTTTGAGCTTGCGCCAACCTTCAAAGCAGTGGCTGCTTCGGGCTACGTTAAGGGCGGTGGAATGAAAAAAAGAAGATTCAAGGGTTCCTGCTTCCTGTCAAAGGGAGTCTGCGACTATCGGTTATGTTACAATCGCCGACTTGGTAACAACCCCTATGCAACCCCCCTTTTTTTTCGTTACTGGATATACCGTATTGATTATTACCTACCGCGTATCGGTAAAGCCGCTGGTATCTATATATAGCTATTTGTGGTGCGTGTATGGTCACAGTAGGGGATGACACGTCGTACGTACATAAAAAGCGATGAAGATCGACACTTGTGAACTTGCTTCAATACAGTCTGTTTATTTATATTTTTTTTTTTCACCATAAATTTTTTGATATTCATTTCGAAAATTTTTACTCTGCACTCATTCCGTATCCTATCTTTGTTTTTTCACCCTTAATCCCCCCCGTACTCCCCTTTCGCACCTCAGCGGATTGAATAAACAATTCAAAACCCCTTGTCGTCGTATAAGGGCTGTTGGAACTTCCTACCGGTCTCATCGCTATGCATCCTTGATCGACCTGCAAGGGTCGAATTTTGCCACGGTCTTAGGTTTAGTTTTTTTTTTTTTTTAATCTAGAGACAAAAATCGGTTGAACGCGGAATCGATTGGTTATTGTTATTTTTTTTCTACCCCCACGTTACTACCCCTTTGCGCGTACCCCTAATATCTTGATAAGCCACCGGCATCCCTAACAATCGGGGCCGGCCATACTTGTCCGGCTGTACGATGTAACATAAGTAAATCGTAGTTTATGGGACTTTTGTTGCTCCAGACGTGAGCGCAGTATATAAATATATATATATACAGTGTATATGGTCCTGATTCAGAATCCAACATCGCGTCGCTATGGTTACGCAAATCCACGTAAATTTCTCTTGTAACACTGAATGCAACCTGCAGGTGAATCCCCGGAGATTCCAATCCCATTTAAAGTGCATCTGCACACATTTTATTGAATAGAAATTTTATGCATTTGGTCTATCTCTTTTTTTTCACCTGCTCGACATAGAGCTGGAAAGCTAAGCCGCATTTGTACACGGAATTTACCTGAACTTCTTCTCCGCTCGAAGGATCTCGCTGGATAATGGGACACGACGGTACATTTGCGTTGACGTAATTTTACATGTCGAATCCGCCATTTTTTTTTTAAATATTTATATTTCCACAGATGCATGTCTGCCGTCGGAGCTTCCGCCAAGCAATTTTTCAACGCACTCGGCTGAAAGGAAAGTGATCGGAAGTGGGGTGTGTGTGTGCGCGCGTTTCTGTGAAATACGAGATAAGGGGTAGTCTTTTTTTTCTTTCCTTCTCCTTTTAGGCAAAGAAATAAACGTTAGGACACCGTTCGGGACGAAGAAAAGGAGACATAAGAATAGCTTTGTTGGGACCTATTCGTACAGAGAGGGTGTTAGGACACTGACAAGGTATTCCGCTTAAGAGAAGGAAACTTTTTGTGACTTGGGTTTGGGTTAGGTTAGACTTGTGCTTTTCTACGCGAGATGGCGCCACATGCGTTAGAGGCACACAAGGGAAGCTGATTTTCAGAATGGAAAGGACGGCTAACGGGGTTGGGTTGGAGGGGTTGTTCGACGTTTCTACAGTACACCCAGGCCTCTTTTATCTGTTCCGTTTGATGATGCTCGAGAAGGGTGGCGTCGGGACGCGAAGCGTCGTCCCTGCCGTGGCGCTTGTTGAAATTTCCCCCAGTGAAATAGCGAACGCAAAGGACTTGCGGGGTTCGGCGGAGACTGAAAGGACGGTAAAGGGAGATAGCAAGTAAGGGCTCTGTGTAGGTATTATTTGCGAATTTAATTAAGGGATGCTTCTTCCACCCTTACATCCTTTCTATCATGGCGGTCCTGCCTTGTTGATAACTAAACCACCGCTTTGGTGTACAGCCTGAAAAAGGATGCAGTAAATGGGTATGTCGGTATTTCATCCACCTGCCTCTCCCCCCCCCCTCCTCCCACGCCCCATCTCCTCTGGCAATCTTCTTCTCCACCCTTCTTGTCTAGTTTCCACTTCCCCCTCCTCTCACTATTTTCTTTCATTTCGTTTATTCCTTTTCCTTAACCTGCCTCTTTACTTCAATTTTTTCTTCATTCCTCCCTGGCACTGAGCTTTACCTCTACCTGACCTAACCTTACCTCTTTCGATACACGTACAGTTATACCGGGTGTTCCTCGCACACTTTGAAGTCTATTCGTTTAATTTAATTTTTTATAGAATTTTCAACCGTGCTTCCCCATAGCAAAAACCGGAAGAAACTTTTCTCAGCTTTCACCGAGACTTCCGTTTTCCTTGTAGTTCCTCTTTTCTTTATTTCTCACTCGTAACAATGTTGTCGGTAATTCTTACCAGTCTGCGAATAATTCGAAAGAAAAAAGTCTCAGGGAGCTAACAGCAGGTACAGGGTGCATCATTTGCGTCGACGGTTCAAGTTGTATACGGACCAATAGGAAGTGCTCGAGTCACGTGGTACACCTATCTCATCTTCTCCGACTTCCCTCATGCCCCCAGGCTCTTGTCATTCGCGACTCACTCCTCATTCCTATTTCCTGTAGATACAAGAATGACCCAAGTCAGCATGTCATACGCTTCCGGCCTATACCGCCTTCTGGGGACGACGTCGACCGTACCTCTCGTATAATTCGAAAGGACGCCATTGTTTAACCGTTCCAGTCACCAGGACTTCCCGATCGTCCCGAGTCGTTACCGCAGCCAGGAAGTCCTTTCGCCTTTTGTACGAATCGAATAGGATAGTAATCAGCATTAGGGGATGTGTTTCTCCCTTCCCAACCTTTCTAATTTTCCTTACTTCATCGCCTAGGTCAGAGTGGCAAAGTAGATCCAGCTTCACTTCCATGATATTTGTCCGTACCGTCTGTTGGTATTCCCTGCAGGCAACATGGCTGCTGCCTTCACTGCACGCCGTAGTTCCCATCAGGGTATTGCTGCTGGGCTCTTTGTCCTGGATCGCTGTTGCTTGGAGGAAATTGCCAGTAGCGTGAAGAGAGAGAGAGAGAGAGAGAGAGTGAGTGAGAGGAGAGAGAGAGGGTAGCCAAGCAAAGATCGTGAATATTCAATAGTAAGTGTGCTTACGTAACCTCAAAATTGTTTACACAAGCGATATGGTTTCTATGGGTAATTCTAGTTCTGTTTTCATCCACCAGAGTGCGGCCTTTCCCTACTGGCTATTATTTAACGAGCGATCCTTCGGGTCTAGTGCTTTGCCGAACCGGTGGCGCCCTCCAGCTGTAATCCACGTGAACGTGCCGCTGCCCGTCTACACGTACTTGGCCCCAGGATGACATTTGACCCGGACATGAATGACCTTATCGTGACAATGTCGTTACGTACTGTGTTGTCAGACTAAACGGATTCTGGACCCGGTTGGATTGTGTCAAATAGAAATAATATATTACCTCACTTCCGGCTTTTGACTACAGTAAGTAATTGCATCGTCGCTTCGGTAGGTTATGTGCGCCGTGGTGGCGCTGCTGTTCAGCCGGTCTATAGAACGTCATAGAAGGTTATTCAATATCTTATTGTAGGTATAATAATAATATAAGAAAAACAGACGTGCATATTTCCACGTGGATAAAGAACTACAAGATTTTTGCACTATTGACGTAATTGATATATCTGAAAAGGAAAATGGCCTCTGCATGTTCAGACTCTTTGTCTCACAGACACTTCGGAGTCACCCAGCTGTATTCTCTTCTTGTCAATTATCTTTTTTTTTTTAATTATACTCTGCAACTGACAATTTGTCATCTTTTCATATGAAACGCCACTGGCACTAATTAATTCCTGCTGCAGCACTCGGATATCCACGGCAAGCATATTCCTGAGGGATGAAGTTTTTTTTCTTCTTGAAGCGGATAAACGACCCTACGCAAGAGTCTGTTTACTTCTGGATTATATAAAATAACTGTGGGTTATACGTTATATATGTATATATATTTTATATTCTTTCTTCTTATCCTTCTTCCACACGGTCCCACAGGATGACTCACTCTCGTTTTCCTCGACGTGCGTATTTTAACTGTGGAATTATATCTGCTTTTCGTACGCGAATACGAAATTACGTTTTACGATAATACATTTTTATACGGAATACACGAATCGGACTGCGGACGTTTCCTTTGGTGGATTACGCGTTTGAATGCTTTGAGGTTACGGTACGATTCCCTGAAATTGAATGTAAATTTCAATTGAATTTCTCAATAGGTATTAACTTCAAACCTAACCCATCTGCTTGTAGACTTCGGGTATAGACTCGGATATGCCCATTTCTATAAAATTCGTAAAAACCTAGTTTCCGATCTCAACAATAATATTACGACGAATATATTTAACACGATGGCGAATTTTGACGTTGTCACTTACCGTGGGTGGGGATGAATATTATCGATATATAAAAAAAAAAATGAATACAGGATTTCACGAAGGAAACCTGAATAAAATCTCTTGGGGTTTTGTAATTTCCGGTTTCATCGCAACCCCAACCCCATTTACTATCCTCGGATATTGCTCGCTTTATGGGCACAATTCAGGTAGGGTAATAATTTATAGGGTGAATAGAAGGGGCGAGGAGGGGGGGGGGGGGGGGGGGAATGGGGGGG